>NC_044505.1:2952500-2964708 GCF_902362185.1 Chanos chanos
CTGGAGACTGCTTTCTGTTTGCATATCTGTTCCAATCTAATCTGTTATGGCTGCAGTGATAGGGTGGTGTGCTAGGCGGGCAGCAGCCTCCGCGCTCACGGCATTCCAGCGCGTGGAATGTGCCAACCGGCAAAAGTTGCTATACGACCAAGACAACATCTGCCAGGAGGCGACATACTCAAGCAAACATAGGAAGTTTGTTCCTGATGGTATGCGTGTTATGGGAGAAACATAAACCTCACGATAACCCCCCCCCCCCTTTAAACACACATACACACACACACACTCACACACACACATACACACACACACACACAAAATACACACTCACACACACACACGCACACACACGCCACATTTCCCTAGCAATTGCTCTGATTGTGTTTATGTTTAATTGAACGTAACACCAAGAAAAACAAACTGATGTTGGGAGAGTCGTCTTAGAACAGCCGTTATTTTCCTACACCTCATGCTCCGCGTATGTGTGCGGGGGTTGCAAGTTTGTGTGTGTGTGTGCGCGCGCGTGTGTGTGTGTGTGAATGCATTTGTGTGTGTGTGTGTGTGTGTGTCTGAGTTGTCATGTCTAGACCTTTGCCAGTGTGCTTACACACACACACACACACTCACATACACGCAGACGCACACATAAACACAAACACACTAAACACAGCACGCAGGGCTACACTGACGTCAACATACAAGCTTGCCAAAGAAGCCTAGGGAAGAAACAGGTCATAAAATCATTCATTTACAGCTACAGGAGACTGCTGTGTGTGAGTGTGTGTGTGTGTGTGTGTGTGTGTGTGTGTGTCTAAAACTGCGCTGGGGAGTGGTATGGCCCCTTCTTGTCTCAGTGCCTAAGCGAGTTCATTTTGACTTTGTCCATTTTGACTTTGACAACAATATTAACCTCAGCGTCACTTGGGCTCAGATATCTAAGAACAGGCAGAATTATTGACCAACCTGCTTATTCAACCCTAATATACTAGTTGCACAGACAAGGGGGGGGGGGGGGGGGGACCCACACCAATCGTCAGTGTGCCTTGGAAACAAGTGTCTACCCATTCTTAGTTTTGGCACAAAGCTTTACAATACCTCTTAATAAATTATGAAAAAGCCCCAAATGTTTACAGACGTAACTGGAACAGAGGGCCTGAGATCTGCTGGAGCACCTGGAGGTGTTTAACAGCTCAGTGGCTAGAAGACGAGGACCGTGGGATTGGTTTGGAAAGAGAATAACAAACACTGGCTTCCGAATGCCAGGGTTTGATTAACTAATTAACTAATCAACTAATTAATCAGCTTCATAGGTCTGTTAAGCTTTGCCACGGACTTCTAGCAGCGACATGCCCTGAGTGTGTGTGTGTCTGAGTGTGTGAGTAAGAGAGAGAGAGAGAAAGAGAGAGAGAGAGAGAGTGTCACACACAAACCTGAGAAAGTAGTCAGACGAGGAAACTCTCTACATCTTATGGTTGTTAAACCAGATGGCACCCAGAGTATTTAGATGGGTGAAATGTTTATTGTATTTCAATAAAACTAAACGTGTGTGGATTTGTGTGTGTGTGTGTGTGTGTGTGTGTGTGAGTAGATTTACCTGATATGTGACCCCTGCAGGTGTAGTAGAACTCTCTGCAGTAATCGTGGCACAGCCTGGGCAAGTCGGGTTCTCTGTGGGGCACAGCATCTGTTTGGGGAGAGTGGAACAGCACCTGGGCATGAGGTGAACACCGGGCACACTTGATTTCCTCCAGCAGCCTGGAACATTCCGTGTTATTGGTGGAGAAGATCTGAGGACCACAACAGAGACCAAACACAGCACAGAAAGACACATTAACACATTAACTCTTTAAAAAAAAAAAAAAACTTGAACAAAAATGTTTGTACTGGGCTTCACAATGTTTTCGGCAAAGCTACATATACATCATTCTCAGACAGATGATGGCTGTTTCTCGGTAAACGTGTTTTACAACTTGCGATATTTCGCACAGAAAACTGTCCGAGTTATTACGTGTCTTAGAGAATGATTATGGTAGCATAGCTGTTGTGCCATTTTTAGCTTCGAAAAGGTTTTTAAAGTGATTCTTTTTTTTTATTCTCCACTCTTAGGATAATAGCACAGTTGATATACACACTTAGGTTATATGATTGGAAGTTTACCCCTTCCTGAAGCACTGTTTATCTGCACTCACAAACAGTTAAACTCAAACCATTCCTCATTCATCAGCATGTCTCTCGCCAGAAAAAAAAAACAAAAAAAAAAAACAATCAGAAACGCGGGGATATTTGAAAAACATTACTTGAGTTGCTAAAAACGAAAAAAAAAAAAAAAAAAAAAAGTAAACAAGCGATTAAGCCATGAGAAAATTAGCGAGTTTATTTACACAACAATTTAACTATAATAAAACAACAATGCAGTCTGCTCTTGACCGTCTTCCAGACTTGTGCCGTCTCTGTCCAGGCCTGCTAGTGCTCTCCCGCTATGTGTGAGGTCCGTGTGTAAACATCAATTTCAAGATAGACAGTCACTCCAGAGCTGGGATCAACAAATTAGCAGTCTGTCTAAGTCAATTAGATCAGCCAGCCCTGCGGAGTGAGACCGCACAACCACCTCTCCCAGTAATCAGCAGAGACCCCAAGAAAGATGGGCAGTTTGGAAAAGGCCTGGGGAGGGGGGGGGGGGGGGCGTTTATGACGTGGCTATCTGTAAGGGTCCCTGCTTTAGATCATTATGGCAATCACCTGAGACCACCTGGAGGGGGGGTCAGAAAAGAGTCCAAACACCCTTTAGTCATTATCACCATTACCATTTGAGCCCCCTCTTAGCGACATGTCAAGGATGCTCTAAAGCACACGCGCGCACACACACGCGCGCGCACACACCCTAAACCATTGCCTCTGTCTCTCTCTCTGTCTCTCTCTCTCTCTCTGATTAGCGAAGACATTGGAACACAATTAGACAGCTTGCAACACCTCAATTAGCCACTCACAAGAAAGAGATGGGCCCATTAAACAAACAAACAAACAAACCAAAAAAACACTGTTCATGATTTCACATTTAGCCAGTCAACACATAATTTCCATTGAAGCGAAACTGAAGGGAAACTGGATATCGGTGATCTCAGAAGAAACGCTGAACTTCACAAGACAAGACAGTCCAATCAAATCCTGGTTCTTCACGCTCTGTGTGTTTATGTGTGTGTGTGTGTTTGTGTGCGTGTTGTATGTGCCTCCTTTGAGGGAGTGGCAGTCTGAAAATGGTTGTAAAACTAGCCGTTGATTCGGTGCTCTGTGGATGGGGCACGCGGAGCGTGGAGAAGAGCATCTGCGACCTCTAAACCACGTCCTGGGTCCATATGCTGCAGGGATGGGCTCCAGCGTTGTCATCATCCACACCAGAACAAGAGGACCTTTGTTTGTTGTGTTTTTTGCCCCCCCCCCCCCAACCCCATCTCTACACCACCACCTCATCCACCCTTTCTCTAAACTTGTTCCTGAAAAGCAGACTAGTGTGGAAAACTTAAAAAAAAAAAAAAATCATACCATGTTCAAAAGTCTTGACATCTTTTAGAGTTGTTTTTTAATGAATCCAGATTTTTGTTTTTTTTTTTTAATAAAAGGTCGTCTAAGTACGTTGCATGTGTGTGTGTGTGTGTGTGGGGGGGGGGGGCAATTTCAAAGTAAAAAATGAACACAGAAAAGCCAGGCAGAGGTGTATACTTCTATTTCCATGGCTCCATGACTGATAACTGATTTCTGTTGGTTGTTAACAGCAATAGTGTTGGCAAAAGTGACCAAATGCTCTTCATTGTCCTGTCCAGAGACATTCCATCAAAAAAAAAAAGAAAAAGCCCCGCGTTTAAAGAGCTGACTGCAGCAGTGGCAGCTGGTACAGGATTTCTTATTATTGCCGTGATGGGATCTGCTGCACAATAGCTTTTGTCAGTGAAATTGCCGGAACAAACATATAAACGCACAAAGACACACTTGAAAACAATTGCTTGTCATTCACTCTCATACAATGTGGCTTGCTTCAAATCTCACCCAAAAGGAAAAAAAAAAAAAGTCAACACACGAATGATGATGACATTCATATCATGTCACAGTGTGTATTTGTGTCTGGGTGAGAAAGACAGAAAGAGAAAAGAGAAAGAGAGAGAGAGGGAGAGAGAGGGGGAGAGAGAGAGAGATTGGAGAAAAATTACAGGCTGTATAAAGGAGAATATAAAACTACATTCATCTTGTTTTTAATTGGAGTGCAGTTTGGTCACAGTAACCCCAACCAAAAAGACATTAATTCTGTGACTTGTTGAGCCACGAGACAAGCACCAAAAGACTGTAACAACATACTGCCCCTACCTAGTGTTAAATGGCTTTAGCAAAACACTTTTGGGGTCCTTTGGGAGTAGGTGTAAGTTTGCGAGGGGGGGTAGAGGGGCTAAGATTCTCTTTAAGGCATTAACACTTGGACAGCGCCAAAGACGGCGCGCGGGGACGGGGGGGGGGGGGCTGAGCAGGGATGTTCTTCAGCTTGACCCATTAGTGAAACTAACAAACACAATGGCGTTGTTGTTATTCTTTTACCATAAGCAAAAAGACTCCGTGTGTGGGCAGTGTAGTGGGAGGAGGCGAAGTCGACTCCGTTTTTTGTTCCATTGAGTCCCTCTCTTATTTGCATGACTTGAGCAAATTAAATGATGCAATATGGCTTTTTGTCACCGAGCAGTGTGCGATACCACCCGGTCGCATAGCTTGTGTTGATTTGGCTGAAACCCGTTTACATGAGAAAAGAGCGATGTCTTAACCGTGAACCTCGGGATAAAATGTGATTGAATTTAGTTGGTGACGTTGATTTGTGCCATCATTTTCCTACATCCTTAAAAAGAAAAAGAAAAAAAAGAAAAAAGATTACAAAAAAAATCTTGGGAGGATTTGAGAGGAAAGTGCGCGAGTAAGAGAGAAAGAGTGAAATTTTCGTTTGACACGGCAGATGTTCATGAATTCGTAATGAAACGGATTCATTTCACGAGATTCAAAATATTTAGTTTTTGGATACGTGACAGGCTAAATTGACGCTTGTAGTATGCTTATTAGCAAGGACACTCCGAGAATACACGGTTAAACAGCGACCTTAAGACAGTTGCGACACCATAACCTATTTAAGAAGAATTTCTTGACCGTGAAAATGTGCGATTAATTGTTGCGTTACCGCACTAGTAACCAATGTGCCAAACTCAGAGAAAGTGATAAGTATCAGTTCACTGACAGACAGCAGCTGCTTTACATTTACTCAGCACACTGTCATTTTGTAATCTAAACTGAAAGTAGGTAAAACTCGTTCATACAAACCTCATGCTTTAGTTTTCAGCGGTGAGCATGAACGCAACGATAACCATGGTAACAGTGGAACGCGTTGGACAAGCAGACTCGAGAACAGCTCGCGGGTGTAACGTAACGAAGGTACGGTACTGGGTCACATAAGACTGACTGGTTTTCGATGTGAAATGGTTTACAATAAAAGAAAAAAAAAACCAAACAAACCGCATCATCGCGGTGTATTCTCATTTACCTTAACACGAGAGAGAGAGAGAGAGAGAGAGAGAGAGAGAGGTGACTAGTCTTTTCATAGATCCTGTTACATTAGCTAACTCACATTTCATCATCCTAGACGTCAAAATTAAGAGGACAACCTTACGGCCACTTTTATTGCTTCTATTAGGTGACAGTGAATCTGCTGTTAGAATACCTCTTATAGATATTGGTGAACATACCCTGGAATCTCGTCGATGAAGAATTTGGTAAGCAGCTCTCCTGGTCGGGCAACAGGACACACGAGGGTACAGCCGGTGGCAAACTTCTCCGCTGCTGCTGCCGTCCAATGACAGTTTTCTCTCTCTTTTCTTCAGTCGCTTCGGCAGACTTCCATCGTAACATCTCCTCCTCCTTGGACTAATTTCTCCTTTTTCGCCGAATTTCGCATCACCACATTCCCAAATGTTGGCCGCGATGGCCAACACAAGTACAAATTTTAAATGCCTCATGCTGTTAACCAATCACTACTGCGAAAGACAACTAGTCCAAAAATGACTAGACAGTCTGAATTTTCCTGCTAGAAAAAGTTTATTTCTTGTTCGCTTTATCGATTTCGAGGTAACGTATTGTTGCAATAATTTAGAAGGAATATAGAGGTACGACTAAAATAATCCGAATGAAATTTCAGAGAAAAGAACATAAATTAATACAACCGTTGGATATGATAATGTAACGCAAAAAAATCATTTTATCCTACGCAAAATCGGGAATAGAAAAATAAACAACAAACAAAGGTACGTAAAGGAATCTCAATAGTCTTCTTTCCCCATAAATTAAATCCCGGTTGGTGTACAGTTCGTTGGGTGGCAGTTGCTCAGAAAAAGTAGCATTAAGGTTGCCTCTTGCTATGTCTTCACTAAGCTCACATGTTTCCCTCAGCTCATTCCTCCTTCTTTTTAACCAGCGCGCGAGAAGAGGAGCGAGCACGATGACGTTCGTTTACAGGCGGGAGTGCGCACGAGGCTATTCGCTTCTCCACAGAGGGGAGGACTACCTGCTAGAACAGGACTACGGTGTATGTATGTATGTATGTGTGTGTGTGTGTGTGTGTGTGTGTTGTCGAAAAAACTGTCAAGGTAAGATAAAGACTGTCGTAGGGCCAATTTCACTAATTGCCTCCTCGTTGAAAGGCGCAATGTTTTATATCTTTGCTCTGATACATTCTTTACAAGACTTTTAAGGAAGATGACAGACTTGCATATTTCAGCTGAAGGGAGATCTTAAGTACACAAAATGGTTCTGTGATGAAACATTACACGTTTAACAGACGACTGAATGTCGTCATGAACGTTTGATTACTATTTGTTTAAACCGAATGTGAAGACTGAGCAGAAATCGGTCAGTATATCCATGTAAAATAATACAATCATGTTAAATTCACTTCTCATATAATGAGCTAGTTACATGTTACACAACGAACACATGGATTCACTAATGTCAAGTGTTTTTTCCCCCCTCGTTGCTTTCGGCTGGGACGTTTTCAAGTCTTGGGATGAATAGAAAAGAGATTAGTTTAAGACCCGTAGAACTGGGGCACCGCTGTCATACAGCCAAATCATAACTTGCTAGAAATTAACAGTAGCTGCAGGGTGTAAGTAGAACAAATGGGCTACTTCTTCTTTTTTTTATTATTAATATATATTATATAGATAGATAGATAGATAGATTTCTAACCCTAACCCTAGTTTTTTTTTACATTGTCAGTTATAGGAAATACGCTCCAAGAGCACTCTACAAGACTACTAAATTTGCGTAGACTACGACAACCAACCACAAGACTCCACTTACTGCGGTTGTGGCCGTAGATTCCGCATGTTTGTAAAGACGCCTTACGTTTGCTGCATTTACACTGATTTAGCCGACGTAATTCAACCTGTAAATGGCAGTGGCAAATACATATTTTAAAAATGCAACAGTTACACATGCTCACGAGTTATATAAAACACCACACCCATTTTTAATTAGGTATTATTGTTATCCTCATTAAATCGTCTTTGAAGTGCAGGAGCTGTGTCGGTTTTGGGAAAATAGGACATTTGATGAACTTTCAAAAAAAAAAAAAATCCTTTATTTATTACTCCCTAATTTGGTGACAGATATTAGCCATCTGTTCTGCTTATTATAACTTAACTGAAAAAAAGATAGAAATTGGCCATGCGATGGGAGTGAGGCAATGGAATTTCTTATCTTCCCTTCCATAAATGCAAACAAACTCTCACAACACACTAATCAAGACAACCACAGTGGGACGGGCTCTGTTGATTAGAACTCAGTCCGCTATTCCACCAGTTGGGATGCTAGAATGCCTGGTATTCCGGTTCTTCAGAGGATTCCTGATAAGACAGAGCCAAACGTGAGACAAGTCCTCTTTCATTCCTGTCTTCAGAGAGATTTCTAGATTGTTGGTCCATAGGGGAATGTCTTTGGCAATAAAAAAAAAAAAAAAAAAACAGACCTCCAATCTTTAACTCTACCGCACCTGCGCCTCCTTGGGGGTCCAACACTGACCAGAACCAGGCAAACTTATCACCAGAGATCAGAAGCTGCAGGAATCCACTGTGATCCGACTGTGGGCAATTACAAAAATGGCTCTAGGCGCCAAACGGCCCCTGCCCGATCTGACCTGAGAGAATCAGAGAGTTTCTGGAGCTGGCTCTGTCTCAGCTTGTATAAGACATGGTTTTAGTCACAGATCTGTTCTGTATGCTGAATGCTTTCCAGTCAAATTAAAAATTCGGAATTTTTATTTGTGTAGTGAACGTCGTTCTGACGGCGGATCTGTCCCTAAGTCAGACGTATTTTTCGCGTGAGGGGTAAGGATGAGGAACAACATAGACGCTGGCCGTGTTTTGATCAATCTGCCCAGCTCACAGCAGCACTTCACTGCGTAAAACAGCGGTTCCTTTGCCTGATGAGCCTTACATGGGTCCAGCATGTCGGCAGATCCCAGTCGCATTGCTGAGTGGTGTAAAAACATATGGGCTGCAGCTGTAGACCAGAGAGGACATCTGCTCGGGGAGATATACAGCGGGAGTGAGAATGACTCGGAGATAGACAACAGGCTCAAAGCTAGCACTGTGCACGACCGTGGCTTAGACACGGCGTACGTCTAAACGTCCACTCCGGTGTAACCCCACGACTTTAGTTCTTGTTCCTGCTGACGACCCTGTGTACTTCTAACACACCTTTTCAGTATTGTATTGCTTACCTCTAGAACATTCTGGAAGTCAGAATCAAATCCATTAATCTTCAGGTCTATCTCGAGATATTAACTTGTTTATTTGGCCGAAGTTACATACATCAGTAAATATACTGAGACTTTTATTTTAGAAAATATGAATTTTTCTAAGAAAAGAATTTTTCACAGATAGACTACTTTCCATATTTCAGTAGGCTGTCGAAAAGCGACCATAATAAACAAAAGATCAGTCTCAGCTGATTCTCTGAAAAACAAAGCATGAGCAAAATTTTCCGAATCCGACTTTGTTGAACATGTGTCCAAAGACGTGGATGAAAGTATAAAATAAGATTCTCCGATTGCTTCATTAATTTCGACCGGAGTTGGAGCATCAGTTGGGAGAATTCCAGACAGGCCCACAGATGTGTGGGGCACGGCCGTACGTGATTGGATGCTGTGGGTCTGGTTTGAATCAAATGGGACGAGACAAAACCTTTTGAGTCAAGCTTCGTAATCGTTTGCTTAATCACAGAAAACAGAACATACAGTGTGCATACATGTGTACATTCCTTTTCTTGTTGTTGTTGTTGTTGTTGTTGTTGCGGGCAAGATCAAAGTGTTTAATTACATAAAAGTTATGTTCTGTGGCCCTAATTACTAAAATACAATTAAAAAGCACTTTAAGTTTGGTTTTAGGCAGTTTTTATGTGGTGTGTCGCTCAGGTCAAATGTCTGTTGAGTCTACTTATTGAGACTGATATCTGAAAGAGGTAACGTGTAGAGTTTAGAGCACTGATAGCCAGTTTCTTCTTCCTGTCCAACCACACCTGACACAACCACTAGTCATGATGAACTTTCAGTAATAGGTTCAGGTGTGTCCAATTAAGACAGTCTGCCCACAACGCTGTGTGACACATGTTTATAGACCCTCCACAAATTTTTTTTTTTTTTTTTTTGAGTTCTGTGGTTACTAAAATGTGGAAAAAGTACAAAATAGCATAAAAAATGAGAAAGTTCTTGTGTAGTTGTTTAAAACATCAAAACCAAGGGGCACATACGAAGCACAGACGCGGGCGCTAGCCACCCATACAGCACAGATGCTATTCATGATCATTTTTTATTATCTTTTGGTCATGTTGTCTACAGCACAGTGGTCTTGAAGAGAAACATATAGTCAGGAAGTTCCAGAATATTTCTTGCTCGGTCATTGAGGGAATTCCCTTTCGGCTTAAAGTAGCTGTCTCACTCAGCAAAGACCAGGCTTAATTTTACCCGTTAAACGAAAACACACAGGCTCTTCGAGGCTGGAGATGAGCAGCACACATGGAGATTCAGGTCAGAGCTGTTGGATCTGAGTGACTCTGTAGTCTAAGAGGGCGTTTAGAGAAAGTGGCAGGGGTTAGTCAATAACCTTCTGTTCAAACGAACACTCCTCTCTGTCTTCTTTCTGAAATCTATGAAAAATCTCTACAGTTATCACAGTATTTTTCCAGTTCTGGCCTTCAAATCTAGAAGTGTCCTGTTTTTGTGAAATACCCTACATCAGTGATTGTCCAGAAAAGGGCACACACACACACACATACCACACAACACACAAATGCTATTTCTATGGTAACTATCTGGCTTAAATCTGAAAACATCAGAACGATGAGGAGTCATGGCTTGGAAGGTCAAAGTCAACATTGTCCTGTCGTGTGGACTTTACAAACCTCCAGAGTGAGAGAGCCCTTTGACCTTTCCATAATTACGCAGGACTTTTATTTGTGCCCAGATCCAGAGACCCCGATTCAACCTTCAGCTGTCTGATTCGGGAGTGTTACTGAAGGCTTTGTAGGAGACATTTCAACTTGGCGTGGCTTCTCCATTCACTTTTAATGCAAAGGCACAGGTCCACGGGTCATTTGGCAGTTTGGGGTTAGACAGTTATTTGATTGAACGAGGCTTCAAAAACAGTACGACTGCACGCAGCGTACACGCGGAGTCTTTTTTGGTCCATCTCGGTTCATCGTGGGGCACGGCGCAGCTCGTGAGAGAGAGAGAGAGAGAGATCGCTCTGAACTGTATCGCGCTGAAACTTATCGAGAAGCACATGTAAAACTCCAATAACCGAGCCAAGCCATGCGAATGCACGCACGCAGGCACGCAGCAGTCCTGCAAAGCTACAGTGACTTCTACACAGGGTTGTAAATATGGGTGTTAGTGAGCGCTCACAGAGAGGCGAGCGATTTCGCTCCCCTGCCTGAATTCGCTCGTCATAATCATCACCGTATGGAGCGACAGAAGAAGAAGAAGAAGAAGAAGAAGAAGAGCTATCTGACCCTGTGTGGTTTGATTCTCACTTAACATCTCTTTTGATTCATATTAATGGATGGTGCTGTGTGGGGTTTCTGATTTTTTTTTGTTTTGTTTTTGATTTATGTTCATATAAAAATGTTTTTTTTTTTTTTTTTTACTGTCGGCTCATAAATCTTCAAGCTCACGTGAGGGATTGGAACGCTTCCCATCATACGCTCCTCGGTCGACCTCGGGTCAAGAGAACCAGTGAAAGGCACTCCGTCGTTTTCGAAGCTAACGCTGTATTCCCTGACTGTATCTGTCCCATTCCTCTCCCACAAGACGTTTTGACCCATATGGTTAATGGGTTGACGTTGTCATATACACGCTTTTAGACTCGCAGTGCATGGAAAGTGTCCACAATGTTCTCGGTAGTTCTGACATGCTTTAATGAGGGCCCTGCCATCTGTTTACGAAGACTTCGGAGCGAGAGAGAGAGAGAGAGAGAGAGAGAGAGGGAGAGAGAGAGAGAGAACTCAAGCACCGATCCAGTAGCCCCTTCCAGTAATGCTTGCAGGCCCTGATTTCCACTTCAATGGCTCTAAACACATAAGGACGTTTCAAGTGCGATGACTTACGTCGGGAGTGAGTCAGTGGCTTTGCTGCTGGGCCGACTGCCCAGGATCAACAACCTTTAAATCACTGGCTTCAGTTGTTGGACCACACTGCATCTCGTCGTTCTTTCTCTCTCTCTCTCTCTCTCTCTCTCTCTCTCTCTCTCTCTCTCTCTCCCTCTCTCCCTCTCTCTCTCTCTCTCTCTCTCCCTCTCTCTCT
Organism: Chanos chanos; assembly: GCF_902362185.1. Taxonomy (NCBI): domain Eukaryota; kingdom Metazoa; phylum Chordata; class Actinopteri; order Gonorynchiformes; family Chanidae; genus Chanos; species Chanos chanos. The sequence continues at coordinate 2,964,376 of NC_044505.1, forward strand.
CTCTCTGTTTGTCGCTTACCTTGTCTGTTTCTTAGGCTTTAGTTTTGAACTTTCTGTGTGTTCTGGTTCTGTGGTTGTCTGGCTTTCTCTTGTTATTTTGCTGTTTCTGTCTTTCTATCTATCTTTCTCTGTTTCTTTCTTTCCTATTGCTTGATATTGTTTCTTTTATTCCTTCCTCTCTGTTTATCTTGTTCTGTTTTTTTTTTTTTTTACATTTCACACACTGTCTGTATTTGTCTCTCTCTCTCTCTCTCTGTCTTTCTCTTCCTTTGTCTCCTCCATTTCCTTTACCACTCTAGTTTGTCTTTAAGCTGCACTTAGCCAAAATACACG
>NC_044505.1:2964808-3029808 GCF_902362185.1 Chanos chanos
TTTCCAAGTGTGACACATCCCTCTCTGTGTTCTTCCGAGCAGGTTTGTTTGGGCACTGGGTGCCCAGTGGTTCTACGTGGTTTGAGCCATGGCAAACTGTTCCATGCTAATAACTCTGGAAGAGTCACTGAGAAACCACCAGAGAGAGAGAGAGAGAGAGAGAGAGAGAGAGAGAGAGAGAGAGAGAGAGAGAGGGAGAGGGGAGAGAGAGAGAGAGAGAGGAGAGAGAGAGAGGGGGAGAGGGGGAGAGGAGAGAGAGAGAGAGAGAGAGAGAGGGGAGAGGAGAGAGAATTGTGTTGTCTTTATTTTGGCCTCCTGGTGACTGAGGAGACTCTCTGTGATGTTGTGGAAAGCTCAGACCTCCTCGGAAGATGAAGGGGGATGAAATTTTTTGGAGAATACCCGTCTGGATCCAATCGAGTTCCTCACTGTTCACCTCTCCCGTAATGAGTGTGTGGGGCCCTTCTCTCTCTCCCTCTCTCTCTCTCTCTCTCTCTCTCTCTCTCTCTCTCTCCCTCTCTCTCTCTCCCTCCCTCTTTCTCTCTGTCTCTCTCTCTCTCTCTCTCTCTCTCTCTCTCTCTCTCCCCCTCTCTTTATTTCTCTCCCAAAGTCTGTCTGTCCCTGTCCTGTTCCCATTCCTAAAAGTTTTGGCCTGTCACCCTCTCTCTCTCTCTCTCTCTCTCTCTCTCTCTCTCTCTTTTTCCCACCTCCTCTGCTCAGCAGCAGGTCCCAGTGTCGAGTTATGACAAATGTTACTATGCTCCCTTTTGGATAATTTTAACACACACTGCCGAGTAAATCACTGTGTTTTTCTAAAGCACGGGTCATTTGCCCACCCTCTGTTTAAACAGCTGCAACGAACACTCAATATTAAGAGAATCTCTGAGGCCAAAAAGCACAGAGAGAGTGAAAGAAAGAGAGAGAGAGAGAGAGAGAGAGAGAGAGAGAGAGAGAGAGAGAGAAAGAAAGAAAGAAAGAAAGAAAGAAGTGGGTGAGACAGGGGCAACCACGTAGGGTGTGTGGGTGTGTTTGTACAACAGATTCTTTATGACTGAGGAAGTGACAGGTTGTTCTCTTTTGGTGTGTACGGAGATTTACTCAGCTTATGAAACCCTGCTCAGATACTTTGATACACGGTATTAATGTCAGTCTCTGCACTTGTTTGATGTGCAGTCAAACATACTTGATAAATAGACTTTTACTAAATAAACTTAAAAATAAAGAGAAAAAAAACTGTAATGCTACACACACAAAAAAAGTTGTAAAAAAAAAAAAAAAAAAAAAAATCAGGAACATTCTGCTTGGCAGAGAATTCTGATCTTGTTCGTTGTCCCCTTCAAAAAAAAAAAAAAAAAAAAAAAAGTGATGATTGGTCAATTGACAGGCAGAAGCCGTTCCAAGAATGATACCGGCTGGATGATTAGCTTGTGAAAGCAGATTGTTTCGATAAGGGCAAAACAAACACATCACAAATGTGTCTGACATGTTTAGTGTTTTATGGCACCGCTGCAAACTCCCGCGTTTCGTTCTGCTGGAAGAGAAAGGCACCGGCGTAGCAGAAGCGAAAATGTCGAAACTGAAGAGACCACTTAACGAGCATGACAGAACCCAAACTCAGCTCTCTCTTATTTGAACAGCCCGGGGTCTATTTTGGGTCCAGGCATAGCTGTATTCACGCTCACACGGATGATATGTAGTTTGTTTTACATCGAACGTCAGAGCCCAGTTTTCCGTTTAATGTAAACAGTGCTCCAGCAGGAGCCATCGGTCATGTTTCCGCTAATATGGGGTCTGTTTAGTACTGAGTTGTAATTGAGAGTGAAATTAATGTTTCCACACTGAGCAGTAATAACCAGTGTCCGTTTGAGTCCGGTCTGGTCTGCACATCCAGGGCTGTGGGTTTTTGGGGGCTGGAATGGCCGATTTGTCTCCAGGACTTTGTCTCCGGATGCTGTCTGCTGTCTGCTGTCTCTGTGGACTGTGTGTTTCAGTGTGGGACAGGATAATATGAACAGGGGGGGAAAAAAGAGCAGCCCAACCCCTAACCCTTACAGACCAGAGTCCCACATAATGATCCCACTAAACCCCTCTAAGCCAGTGCTGACATCACTCCTCCACCGTCCTCTGCAGACCTGCGTTTTTCTCTCTCTCTCTCTCTCTCTCTCTTTCCATTTTTAATATTCCTTTTTTATATCAGCCCCTTTTATCCTTCCTTTCTGTCTCTCTCTCTCTCTCTCTCTCTCTCTCTGTCTTTTCTGCTTATACGTTTATTTTTTACATTCATTCATTAAGCAGATGCTTTTATCCAAAGTGACTTTCAGGGGATGCATCATACAGCTCCCTGTTGCTATATGCTTGGTTTGTATTCTGCCTAAGTGCCACCTCTAAGTTTAGTATCCAGTATAGTATTAGTACTTAGTATATATATATATAACACAAAAACTCACTCACACACTCATAGCTAGATGGATATAAAATAGAGTGAGAGAGAGAGAGAGAGAGAGAGAGAGAGCGAGAGCGAGAGAGGGAGAGAGAGAAAGAGGGAGAGAGAGAGAGAGAAGGGAGAGAGAGAGAATGAGAGAGAAAGTAGAGTGTGAGATGGAGTTTTTTTTTTTTTTTTTTTAGCCTTTTGACGCAATTTTCTCTTTATAAACAATTTTGATCTGTCATGCTCCTTTTCCATAACACAGCAGGGCTAGCCAGTACTCCTCCTCCACGCCCTCCTCCTCACCTCCTCCTGCTCCTGCTGCAGGATTTAGCACCGACCTTTATCTAAGGAGCCCACTTGTCACGTCCGGGAGACTGCAGTGTCTTGATTGGTTGTAGGTGTAGGTGTCTGTGGAGAGCTCTGCTTATACTGCCGCTTGTCAAAGGCACCAGGTCTTATCCCCACATTAAAGCATCATCTTACAGATTCCAGTTAAATTGCTCATCAGCCGAGAGTGACCGTGACCAAGTTAAAGACTGAACGCACAATTCCTGAAACTTAAAAGTCAGTGCAGCTGTTTGAAGTGTCATGATAAAAGCGTACGGGTTCGTGTTTTTTTTTTTTTTTTTTTTTTTAGTACTTAGTTTCTCTTCACTGTCACACGAGCGTGTCTTGAGCAAGCTTCTAGGTTACAGAGTAAAATAGACGTAAAGCCTCTGTAGGTTTGGCGCCTATGTGTGTGTGTGTGTGTGTGTGTGTGTGTGTGTGTGTGGTTGGCATGGATTTGACTGTCTTAATGAGGTCTAAACTAACACCATGCCAAGCCGAGACAGCCACTGATTACTGTATACTTCTGTCTGTGGTCACAACAGCTATTACCTCATATACCCCATACCATCTCTCTCTCTCTCTTTCACTCATATACATCCACATCTTCTCTTCTATAGAGTCTCTCTCTCTCTCTCTTTCACTCATATACGTCCACATTCTCTCTCCTGTGGGTTCTCTCTGTCTCTTTCTCTGTCTCTCTCTCTCCCTCACACACACACACACACACACACACACACACACACACACACACACACACAGATAGTAGTTTCATACACCCCTGGCCATCTCTCTCTCTTTCACTCATATAAATCCATTCATATAAATCCATATTCTCTCTCACACATTCACAGTTTCTATGCATGGGATAGTTCTGTTTCCAATGCAATAAATGTGTGTATGTTCGTATGCGTGGCACTGAAACGTAATTGGTAGAAATCTTGGCTTACTTTCGGGCATAAGTCCAAATACCTCGTGAAGGGAGGAAACCCAGAGAACGAAACCATTCCACAGCCAGACAATGAATCACTGAGGTCAATGACTACTCCCTTTAGAGAACCACACTCTGACACAGACCCCCACTCACAAAATCCTCACTTTACACCCATGGTAATTAAACCTCTGGATCCTTCTACTCCCCTAGAGTACAATGTGTTTCAGAGACAACTCGATGCCCCCAGAGAACGGGCCTCTGTCGCCCCGTACGCAGAGAAATGTCAATGGGAAAAAAGCTGATCGGTGACGGAGCGCCGTGTTACTGCACTAATGACAGAGAGAGAGAGAGAGAGAGAGAGAGAGAGAGAGAGAGGGAGAGAGAGGGAGAGATGGACCAGCCTGCAGCTCTGTGTCAAATAACCTCCGTTACACTAGCACTGCGAACCATCCATGAGCAGGTCGTTTGTGTGTGTGGGAAGGCAAATGCCGAAATTACACAGCGGTTACAAATGCAATTTAATATGGCTCTCATCCAGTTGAGCGCTATTCTATTCTGTTCTATTCTATCCGATCCTATCCTGTTCCATTCTATTCACAATGAGAAGGGAGCATTTACCAGATCCCTGGCACACACTGGTTTTTGACTGAAGTTTGGATTATGTTGGCTGAATTCTGAACATGTTTTATACATGTAAACATTTGAGTGCTGTCTTTCTTTCCTCAGTGGAGTCAGTGGTTGTAGCAGGGTGGACAGACTTCTTCTTTCGTCAGAGTCAGTGGTTGTAGCAGGGTGGACAGACTTCTTCTTTCTTCAGAGTCAGTGGTTGTAGCAGGGTGGACAGACTTCTTCTTTCGTCAGAGTCAGTGGTTGTAGCAGGGTGGACAGACTTCTTCTTTCTTCAGAGTCAGTGGTTGTAGCAGGGTGGACAGACATCTTCTTTCGTCAGAGTCAGTGGTTGTAGCAGGGTGGACAGACATCTTCTTTCGTCAGAGTCAGTGGTTGTAGCAGGGTGGACAGACATCTTCTTTTGTCAGAGTCAGTGGCTGTAGCAGGGTGGACAGTCAATGCAGCGGAGGTGTACGTCAGCAGTTCCTTTTGGAGGTGAAAGACAGCTGGACACTGTAGGGTGAAGGGTTTGAGGTTTTATTCTGAATACAGAGACAGTTGGCTGAGGGATTGAGTGAAAATACTGTGCCATGAGAGTCCTTCTATTACATACCACCTGGGCTACCTGTATACTACACACACACACTCACACACACACACACACACACACACTCTTACATTCATACAAACATAAGCATCTTCTGCAAGCCCACACAGAAACACACTTCACCATTCTCTGCATTTCACTCACACACACACACACACACACCTTACAAACAAAAACTAGCTGACGCTCTCCACAGGCCTGTTAGTGAATAAGTGTGTGTGTGTGTGTGTGCTCTGTGTGCGGTGACCCGTGTGTGGTATGAACTGGTCTGGGTGACCTGGGTGACTGGTAGAGGTGCGAGCCAGTCATCAGGCTGTTTGACCTGTGCTGATTTCTCTGCTGTGTGCAGTCACAGACCAGTGGATCCAGACCCCCCCCCCCCCTTCAGTCAGGGCATATCCCTCCAGTCTGCCTGGCTCAGTTTACCTCTCTCATGCCTGGCCAGTGGACGTGGACTCAGTGACTGGGACTGGCTTGATTTGTCTCTCTGTGGGGGGAGTGAACAGCCTGAGCAGTTTGGCTGTGAAACATAAACACGTCTTTGAAAACCAGCGTGTATAGTGCATTATAGGAGAGTCACTGTGTCTTGTAGGACACGTGTATGCAATTATAAATCATAGTAAATCATTATAAGACAGGTTATACAAGCTTTTAAAGTGAACGGCTATTGAACCCATGTTTTACGTGGTATTTGTTTTGAGGCATGAGAGGTTATTTCTATGAAAGTTCTCTGAATGTTTTCTTAAAAGTTTCTGAATGCTGTCTTAGAGCCCTTTGAAGATTCTCTGAACACTCTCTCAGCGTTCTCTTAACACTCACTAAACATTCTTGGGTAGTTCCTTAAACATTCTCCTCACAGTCTTTGAACGTTCTTTGAATGTTTTCTGAACGTTTTCTGAGTGTCCTATGTGCACGCTTTCTGAAAGCTCAGGATGGTTTCTGATTGCCATCTCTTGTACTCAGCCATGTGTGTAACAGACATATACCTCTTCACTGAATTTCTCGCCAGAACATAACACGCTGGAAAGGCCGAGGCCTGGAGAGAGACAGCACAGTCCAGACTGACCTCACACTGACACAAAACCAGCTCAGTAACAAGTCCCCAATACATAACTCTGTCTCCTCATCATGATGTTCAAACACAGCAAGTGGCACACACACACACACACACACACACACACACTCCCAAAAAAAGTTTTTGTTTGTGTAATTACCTTTTATATTTCATTGAGCAGATGTGCTTTATAACAAACAAACAAAACAAACAAAAACAAAGCCCACAGTGGTCATAAATCAGCACATATTGGTGGTGCGCCAGTGTCTGTGTTGGGGATGGAGGGGGGGGGGGGGGGGGGTGCGAAGCAGTTGTTTTTGTTTTCCCTGTGCTTTCATAGGACCAAAAAAAAAAGTCCACTGGTTATTCCAGTGGAACAAATATGAGTTTCTAATCAGTTAATTGCCATCTGTGAGTAAACAAGACTTGAAAAACAAACACAAACACAGTAGGGGCATTCCTGGAAGCACCAGCTGCTGAAGTCTTACCAAGCGTCAAAAAAAAGTTTCCCCACGACACATCAGAGCAGTGCCATTTCAAAACGTCATTAAAAAGGACAACATTAACCGGAAAGAAAAAAAGAACAGGGAAAAAAAAAAATCCTGCCTGCCTTTTTTTGCCCAAGCCAGAATCACTCAGGAGACTACAAGCATAAGCTTAGCCAAAATGTCCTGGCTTTTCTTGGATTACTCTGATGTGGTTGGAATGAAAGATGTGATTACTGCCAGCTTTTCGCTGCAAGAAAAAAAAAAAAAATAGAACCAATTCAACCAGTTGGAGTAGGTATACGCCATAATTATCTGTAAATGTAACTCTCTCCTGCTCTTTAACGTGTATTTGGAGACAAGTGTAAGGTAGGGATGGCTCTGTCAGGAGCAGACAGGCGGCGGTCATTGTGTTGGCACGCGCCGAAAGTGTTATTGACATTTACAAACATAGAATGACGGAGTGGCAAAAAGCTTGGATCTGTCGAATGGGATGCCCTCACTAGCATCACGTCAGTTGTTCCCAGTGCCTGCATCGCGGCCAGCGTGCGAACGGATGGGGTGGGGGGGGGGGGGGGGGGGGGGGGGGGGGGGGGTGGGGGGGGGGCTGGGGGGCTGAAGGGGTCAGGAGGTAGGAACGAGGGTCACCCCATAGTGAACAAAAAAAACCCCCACCTTTGGACGTAACATTTGAAATATAGGGAAATATCGAAATATTTTTTTCCCCCCGTAACTAAAATACAAACTGTTGATTGTGTGCCTTTCCATATGTTGCTTTGTTGGGGCTTTGATGTGCCGTGTAGAGTCAGCACGACTGGAAACTGCGTAAAGTAAAACTTTACGACAGTTTACGGCAACCCGCGAAGATGGTTCACAGCGGCAGCTGCTCACAGCGATGGTTCACTCTCAGCTGTGACACTCTGGGCCCAAGCGAAAACGAGGAGAGAAAAATAACCTAATCGTCCGTCATTAGCGTGGAAGGGCCCAGACGCAAAGGCTAAGACCAAGCACAACACTGATGGACATGTTAAAATCACAGACAAGTCTGAAACAACTCTCTCCATGATTGACCAAATAGGATGGAAACGACTAGTTAATAACATTGAAGCTCCGTGGAGTGGACAACTCGCACGCACTCACACACAGACAGAGTTGTATCAGTTTTAAGTTAGAAAACTCCACATTATAAGAGAGATTAGAGATTCCTCTACTTCATTTTAAATGTGGTCATGATTAAAGATTTGGATAGATACATTTTATATTACTTTATGTTACACCGTAAGGCAGTATGACAACATAACACAACATCATCGTATCACACATCATCACAACATCATCACATCATCACAACACAGCATAAAACAACATTATCACAACACAACACCATCATCACAACACAACATCATCACAACATCATCACAACACAGCATCATTACAACATCATCACAACACCATCATCACAACACAACATCATCACAACATCATCACAACACAACATCATCACAACACTACATAACACAACATCATCACAACATATCACCACATCATCACAACACAACTTCATCATCACAACATCATCACAACACAACATCATCACAACATCATCAAATCACAACATAAAACAACATCATCACAACATCACAGTGAATTTAAAGCCACCAGAAACATCTTTCTAACACGAAAAACACTAGAACAAAAACACTTTCTAATTATCCTAATAAAGTGATTTATTTGACTTTGTGCTGCTGTCTTGGCACAGGCTCTCAGTCCATTTCTCCTTCTACGTACCTCCTTTTCTTTCTTACTGTCTCTGTCTCTCATTATATCTAACTTTCTGGTCCTCGCTCTGATTATGACATCACACAGAACGTGTCACAACAACTCTAACAATGTAACATTCTAATCTACTTATGACTGTGACATCACACATTCCAACAGTTCCAGTGACATCATATGTAACATTCAAATCTTGCTGTCACGATGACATCACACCCAGTCTCTCCTCTGGTCCATCATTCATTCTCTATGTCTCCTCCTGCGAATCTCCTTCTCGCTTTTTCCCTCCTCATATCGATATCTCCTGCTCTTTTACTGCTTCTTTATCAGTCCTTTTCTATCCCTTCCTCTCTCTCTCTCTCTCTCCCTCTTAAACTCACAGTATTCATCTCCTCCACACAACTATGTGCCAGCTGTCATGAAGTTCATTGCAGTAGTCTTTGAATACTCCATAAATTACCAATGCTTCATAAACACTGTCTAAGGATTCATTTCTTTATTAGGCTGAGGTTGCCTCACTCTGATTCTCCCTCTCCCCCACATCCGTCACCGTGCTCCCACCGCACTTCCACCGTGGTTCGGCATGGTTCACTTGTCTGCCAAGCCTCAAATGGTGTTGCTCTTGACTGAACTCCAGCTGGATTAAAAAAACACATGGGTTTGATATCCACTCACATTCAGGTCAGAATGATTAGTCCTCTTCAGTGCCTTGGCCCCTCTCTCTCTCTTTCTTTCTCTCTCTCTCTCTCTCTCTCTCTCTCTCTCTCTCTCCCTCTGCTGCAATGTAAACCATTGCTAGTGCACCTCCAGACACTGTTTCCGTTCACTCTGTGTGTGGTACGGCAAGAGGCCTGTCAGATAACTAAAATGAAATGCCTGCTCACCTCTTTTGCCTGTTAATGGAATGGAGCTGATTCTACTTAATGGACGGGCTGTGCATAATTTCATGTAATAAGCAGAGACCAAAGCTTTTCTACAAAGAATTTCTATGTGCGTGTCTGTGTGTGTGTGTGTGTGTGTGTGTGTGTGTATGTGTGCGTGTGCATGTATCATTTAATAATGACTTTGTTTACCCAAGCGATTGCCTTGATAAGCAAGATTTTTTTTTTTTACTTTGCTTTCCTGTCAATAGAAGAAGTTTGTCTTCTGTGTTGTCGCCCGGTGTTGACCTCTGGGTATTCAGTTAAGAGCGAATTCTTTTACCCAAAGAGGAGCGTGAGTTAAAAGAACTCATCGGAATGCTCCGCTATTGTTTGGATCACCGGAGGCTGTAACCACAGAGTCACTGTTGGCATGGATACCAGCACGGAAACGGTGGCATCGCATGCTGATACGATAATTGAGCTTCATTAAAAAGCCATCTAAACGTACACCGAGGAAGCCCTCAGGTGTGTCGTGTTTTGAGGAGTCAGATATAACGTGCGGTCTTTGAAGGATTCAGAAAGGACAAAGAGACAGAGAATATGACTCCGGGGCGGGGCGGAGCGGGGCGGAGCGGGGTGGGGGGGCAGGGGGCGTGTCATGAATCACACTGCACCTTTTTTTTTTTGTTGTTCAGAACAGCATCAATACTCAGTTTATCCAGTGAATGTATATCACCACCTCCAGGCAGCTGTCTGTCCCACAGATGGTTTTGATGAGGGCGACAGCCACATGGATGTTCCTCAGATCACTTCCAAAAGGACTGAGCCGTGGAGGAAAAAAAAACAAAAACAAAAAAAAAAAAAACCCCACGAGCGAACGAGCGCGGTGGCTGGCTGATGATATCTCTGGTTCTGAGTCAGCGGTCAAAAAAGAAAGCCGTGAGAGGAGAACCGTGTGAGGGAACAAAAGCGCTGGAGAGAGAGAGAGAGAGAGGGAGAGAGAGGGCGAGAGAGGGAGAGAGAGAGAGCGGGAGAGAGAGGGAGAGGGAGACAGAGAGAGAGGGAGAGGGAGAGAGAGGGAGAGAGAGAGAGAGAGAGGCGGAGCAGGGAGCAACATGCTGGGGTGACCTGGAGGGTCAGGGACTGGAGATAATTGGAGCTGGAAAACTACTGATAGCCCAGCCCAGTAATGATGAGGGCTAAAGACTTCGAAAGAAAGAGAGGAAAATGAACCAGTGAGAGAGAGAGAGAGAGAGAGAGAGAGAGAGAGAGTTATGGAGAGCTTCCTTATGTTTTGTGTCATCTGTGTAGCAAATTAGCAGAGGCGGGGGGGGGGGAGGGAAGAAAGAAAGAGAGAGAGAGAGAGAGAGAAGCGAGAAGAACAGATGGACCACACTGGAAGGGGCTAATACGGACGGTCTCTGGGTCAGATACTTACTCTTAATTAGCTGGTGGAATGCGATGCATGAGAGCGGAACAGATACATTACCATTAAGGCTGGAATTTCCTTCCTGCGTGGCATGTGCGGCTTTAACAAGATTAGGTATGGCACTTATCAAAAAGATCAGAGAGCCCCAGGGAATGGTGACGCAGTGTCGGACACCCCTGTGCTTGCGCTCGCTAGCTCTCTCTCTCTCGCCGCCCCCCCCCCCCCCCCGTTGCCCTCCCGCTCTACACTGTTATTAACAGGATCGGGAATGCTGTGACACACGGCCCGGAACGTCACGTCTGTTCTTTTACAGTACGTGACGTTTCTAACGGGGTCTCTTTTTGGAAAAAGGGAAACAAACACGCGAACAAGTGCACGCAGGGAGAGATTTTTCACGTAAAAATGGTTTATGGAAAGGCTAAGCATTACATAAACAACTTTTATAAGCCTCGGGAGCGCGTGGACGTCGGGTCGAAATGCGGGAAATACGCGGAGAACGTAGAACAACATCGCGTTGTAGGGATGCTTTGCTCTCTGACCGGGGGGCCGGGCTCTGCGTTTGATTTATGGGGCTCATTCTGGGTGGTTTGTTGGGATTGCACAGAGAAAGAAGCAGAGAGCATTACAGCAGAACCAGACTCCTCCGCCGTTCGCTAACTGAGCTCTGCGCACCCGCGATGGCTGAATTGGTCATTAGCGTGTTTAATCATAATAGGCGTGCACTCACGCACGCACGCGCGCACGAGCACACACACACACACACACACACACAGAAAGAGACACCATGCGCCACACACATGTAGCTCAACCACCCACTTTGCTCACACTCCGACTCAGCCACAAAGATACAAGTTTGAGTGACAATAAATATACATACAAGTTTCAGTAAAAATAAATATGGCTTAGATACACACGCTTCTAATCAACCTAAAGAACGGCACAGACAGCACGCATAGAAACCAGCTAAAGAAAACACAGGCTGCGCTTCGGCGTGGACGCGACCAACGGCGTTCCCGAGTCTCGAGTCGCAGCCCAAACAGAAAATCAGTCACTCGCTGACACACATGCTATCCTTTGGCTGTCGAAATGTGGAACTCATTGAATTACATGCTTCCTTTATCAGAGCCGTACAGCCTTCAGGTTCAGGAGTGGAAACATCGCTCTCTCTCTCTCTCTCTCTCTCTCGCTCTCGCTCTCGCTCTCTTTCTCTCTTTTCTTTTTTTTTTTTTTTTTATAAAGAAAAAGGTTGTTCAAGCCCTCTCCTTGTTCTGACCACACATATTTTGGCCTGGAAATTATGTCAGGTTCGCGGTATTGGTGCCATATGCAACGAGCTATCATTTGAATCCAAGACCTACCTCTGCCCCCCCCCCCCCCCCAAAAAAAACTTGCGCAACATCTGTGTACCTCCTGTGGGTCTGTGTGTGTGTGTGTGGGTGCGTTTATGCTTTTTTGCACAGGTGGGCTCCCCCCTTTGAGTCCAAAATAAAAAAAAAAGGGGGATGGAAAAGAGGAGAAATCCTAGCGCATTTTCTTCTCTAATGAATGGACTTAGAAGAGGGCACTGCAGAGGCTCCTGTCCCCAAATGGAAATACTCACCCTGGGGCTGACTGCTCTTTAAAACAGCCTTCACTGGAGGTCCTGCCCTAGCCTCTCCTGGGTATAACGTCGTGTACAGTAAAGCCTGTACCTCCACCAAAAAACAGACAGCTTATGGAGCCCCCCCAAACCCCCCCCCCCCCCCCCCCCCCCCGCAACATAGGCTCAGATACCATTCCCAGACACTCTCCCTCTCTCTCTCTCTCTCTCTCTCTCCCTCTCTTTTTTTTTTGTTTGTTTCAAAGGGTCTGTGTTCGAGAACATAATTGCTGGAAAGATCAACACAGATACACCATCAAGACCAAACCCCAGCAAGGCAAGAGAGGGACCGACTGTGTGGGGGCTCAGTGACCCCAATTTGAGAGACCAATCAGACGAGGGCATCTTGTGTTCTGTGTGTGTGTGTAACATAATGCAGATGTGTTTTAGACAGGCTTTTGTAATGTGTACAGCTAATGGATGAGAGTTCAGGCTAACTGCATTTGGTCCTTACTTTCATGGATCTTTTGTTGTTCTGTGAGAGGAACACGCACCAAAGAACTCACTTACACCTGCACAGCCTCTAATTCATTTTAACGCCCAGTGAAGACTGGCTGAAAAGGCAGTTTTCTTATAAAAAGAAAATAAATATAAAAAAGTTTCAAATACGCATAAATCAGAGGCTTGGATTCCACATCTGAGTTTTGCTCTTTGAGCCAGAGAAGTGTCCTTTTGGCACTATCATCATAATTCCACAAGAAAATTCTCTCTCTCTCTCTCTCTCTCTCTCTCTGTCTGTCTCTCTCTCTCTCTCTCTCTGTCTCTCTATAGTAAACAGTCAGAACATGTTCTCACTGGTTCGTTTTAGTCTTGGACTTATGACCTCTGACCTAAAAGGAGACTAGCATTGCTAGCACCTTACAGCATGGCGTTTATACCACTGTGGCCTTGTCAATCGTCGACAGAGAGCTCCCTGTGATTTAGCATGTACGACGCGCTGTTGTAACTTTAGCACACAGCTCTGTGTCTGCTCTCCTCATGCTTTCACTCTCAGGAGTTACAAACCATCATCACGGTGGTGGCCCCTCACTCCTCGGTTCCCACAAAGAGGTGTTGGGAGTCGGGCCAATATACAAGAGTAAAGTCAAAAAGCAGACAGTTAGGGTTAGCAAGCAAAGCTGGAATCAGCACAAGCACGACAGGATGTCGATGTAGCCACGCTGCCCTAGAGTTTCCTCTTTGGTCCGACGGAGCCGTGAAGTTGAGAGTTTAATCAAGTAATCAAGGTTTGTTTCGTTATTTTATTCATATGCTGTAAGGGTCCCCAGGTAATTGATGACTCCTCTTGCTCAGTTCTGTCTTCTGTTTCTCCTCTCATCACGGGCTCAGACGTAGGTGCGGTGCGTTTGATAGACGTTTTGTGTGGGTTGTCATGCAACGCTGATGTTTTTTTTTTTTTAGAGGTTTTTTTTTTTCTCTTTTTTTTTTTCTTTTTAACTGCCACATTTTCCACACCCTTCAGAACCACTGAGCGGTTTGCCCACTGGTGGAGCTGAACTTGTTCACAGTTGTAAAGGGACTTTCCTTTGACCACAACATCATACCACAGTTAGAACAGTCTCTTATTTTAAAGCATGAACATGTATGATATCAGTAAAACCTATTTTAAGGCTGTTTTTAAGACTGGTCAGCTGCTACACAGACTTCTCAAACACTCTTTCTCTGATGTGTGTGTCACTGTGAAGGGTAATCCTGGTTTGTTCGACGGTCGTCTCCTCACTCACCTGTAAACGGAGCACTCTGACTCATCGCCGCTGGTTGAGTGGGGGAACCAACGTGCGCAGACCCGGATAAAAGCGGGAACGAACGACGGCAGCGGGGGGGGGGGGGGGGGGGGGGCTGGTTTACGGCCGGTTTAGCCACCGAGAGCTCGGCGTGGCCCTGGGACTCGCACCTCTGGCAGGCAGCCAAATGAAAGAGGAGAAAAGAAGAGAGGAAGAATGGTATGGCGGTGAGTCAGCGGGGGAGGGGGGGTGGGGGGGGGGTGTTTCTGCCCCTGGTTCTTGACCTCTTGGCATTAGAAGCCTTGTCGGTTCAAACCCCAGCAATTACAGAGCACAGGCTTGTGTCTGAAACCGTCGCTCAGAGAGAGGGGTATGGAGAGCTCATGTGAATGCCCATGTATGTGTGTGTGTGTGTGTGTGTGTGTGTGTGTGTGTGTGTGTGTGTGAGCGAGAGAGAGATGCTAAGTGTGATCAGCTTGTCACCCCCCCCAACACCCCCCCCCCCCCCCCCCCCCCCCCCCCCCCTTGTGTGGAGTACTGGGGCAGTGTCTGCTTGGCGGGGTTCTGGAGCCGATGGGCTTTTGCCATTGTTTTGGATGGTGGAGCCCACAGGACCCTGGGGGGACAGATAGCAATAATGCCATAGAGAGACTGGCTTGTGGACCTTTACACAGTGGGACACACCCATATATGGAACTTCTCCTCCAAGGAACTACTGACAAAGCAACAAGATCAGAGAGAGAGAGAGAGAGAGAGAGAGAGAGAGAGAGAGAGAGAGAGAGAGAGAGTAGTTATACATGATACAGGACCAAAGACAGGAAAATGATGAAAGAAAATGGCTAACTGGGAGGGATGGGATGGGGGTGGGAAAGCAGGGTTCCTCTTCAAATTCAATCAAATATCATGGTGGTCCTTTCTTCAGACATGGAGAAAATACACCAACATTACACCCCCCCCCCCCCTCACCCCTACCCCCAACAACCACTGCCGCCCTTAATAGAAGAGCGGGTGCATGAGAATACTGCGTGAGTGTGTTTGGGGGTGGGGGTGGTTGTAGGGTGGAGTGGAGAACTTCTGTGGTAAAGAACGTTCTAGAATGGCCTCACTAACATCATATGGAGTAACCAGATCCTCTTAAAATGACGTCTGACGCCTGTATGCCACTTGAGAGAAAGTGTGAGTTTTCAACTTCACATGGTTACAAACTGAATGTTGTACAGCGGAGGATTAATCAATTTTGAATGGAGACTTTGCTTCTTTGTTTTTTTAATAGAAGTGCAAAAAATGGGATTTTTTTTTCCATCGAGAACGTTTTCTTCACATTTCTCAATTACCATAAGTTCCATAAAAAGATTAAAAAATTTCACCATGAGTTTCCAATGTGTATGAATTTATAGGGGTGTGGAAAGACCCCCTGTACAACAAAACACATAAAATCACACACTCTACTTCCCTTGTAAAACCATTTTTTGTACAGTACACTCACAGATGCCATGAGTAATGCCCAAGAAAAGTCAATGAAAACAACAACAACAACAACAACAACAAAAATGCAATAGAGATCTTTGAAAGAGAAGGCATTTTAAAAAACAACAAAACAAACAAACAAACAAACAAAAAAACAAGTTATCAGTGTGGTTCACAGCAAAAAAGTCTTTCTCCTTGTGGGTTACATGTTTCCACTGCTCAAGACCCCTCCAAAAAACATCTCTAGCCCCTGTCAGCATTCCCTCTTATTGTGCTATGAAGGAGAGAGAGAGAGAGAGCTGGGGGCAGGCTGTTTACCACCCTCCTCCTTTCTCCCTGTTAACTGGGGGGTGAGGGGTAGGGTGGGAGGTTTTTGGGAAGGAGGTGGAGGGGGGGGGGAGGGCAGTTGCGTAGGGTCCAGCTTGGAGCTTGGGGCTGCACAGAGGGTCACAGAATGGAAATGCACGTCTGGGCCTCTTGAATCCTGAATCCTCTGGGTGGGTGGTCTTCTCTCTCTCTCTTTCCCTCACACACACACACTCAAACACACACACATACACTCACTCTCTCTCTCTCTCTCTCTCCCTCTTTCTCTCTCTCTCTCCCTCTCTCTCCCAACACCTCAAAGTGGAGCGATTAGCTCATCTGTTCTGGCCCCAGTTTGCAGCAGCGCCCAGGCTGTGATGTGGTGGTAAGAGGCACAGTCACTGGATTAATGGGCCCTGTGGAAGAGCTGCATGATCAGGCTCAGAGAGGGAGCCCTCCTAATAACACTGCTGGGCCTCCTGGTGCAGCAGCGCTAGTGGGCCTTTTATATGAGCCACACCAGAGACTGTGTGGCACTTAGTGCTAATCCTATCCCTGATTACTTTTGGCATGAGGAAATAAACAGTAATTAATGATCTACAACCACCACCCATCTCCACCAGGCTGCAACCTTTCCACCCTCCTCCCCATGTACTCACACACACACACACACACACACACACACACACACAGATACAGACAGACGCACATGTGTGCGCATGCACACACACACACACACACACACACATACAGACAGACATGCATACACACACACACACACACACACACACGCACATACGCACGCACACACAGATACAGACAGACATGCATACACCCACACATACGCATGCACACACAGATACAGACAGACGCACATGCGTGCGCACGCACGCACGCACGCACACACACACACACACACACAAACACACACAAACAAACAAACCCATGTCTACGGAAAACACAGAAGTACTTTAGTGCATTTGACTCAAGTTGATTTTTGATCTAAATATAAGCAAACATCAAGCACTCTGGTCAACGTTTCTACACCTGCCTTTGACTGAACACGGAAATTTCCACCACCTCCTTTTGGCTGAACACAAAAATGATCTACACCTGAACTCTGCAATGCCATACACTTGCGTTTGACTGAACACTGAAGTTCCCTACACCTGCTTTACACTGAGAGCTGAAATGTGCTCTTACGAACGGAAAAGATAATCAGAAGATTACACCACGTTGAAACTCAACACATTTGTAAATGTGTACCGTCTCTAACATGTGTATTTGTTTGTGTGTGTGTGTGTGTGTGTGTGTGTGTGTGTGTGTTTGGAAAATGGGTAGAAAACAAGCAAGACTAAAAATAAACATAAATAAATAAATGCGTTTGAAAAATTTGTATTTGTGTTTAAACAGAAATCCACTCACTCCAGGTTCAAACTCTACATCACTCATGTCATATTTTAAATTATTTAAACTGAGGAATGAAGCATGATATCATAAAAAACACATGGGGAAAAAGACAGTTTCTGCCTTAGTTCTTAGTTTGGTTCGGTTTCTTCAGTATTTTTTTTTTTCTTATCAACAGCGACATCTAGTGGCTAAACTTTGTTATAGCTGAGTAGGCTTGTGTCCATTGCACACTCTAAATATGATATACCGGATCTTTTTAAAATAATGAGGCAACCATTTATAACTAGCTTTTTAAGTAAACCTAAATTGGGTATTACTGTAGTAAATGCTATGAACCTCTCATTGTCAGACTAACACAACTTATTTAAATTGAAACCAACATCATTTTCTGCAACATCTGAAAACTAAACAAATGTTGAGCCTCCTTAATATTCCTTTCATAGTCACGGATACATTAAGTTCTCTAATCATTCAAATGAAGTTGATCTCATTTTCCATTTTGTTTTCATTCCATACAAATGTGTCCATGCAAATTGTTTCCTTTTTTTCCTTTGTCTTTTTAGTCACCTTTTCTCCTAAATTAAGTCAACCAGATAGTTTCCTGGTATTTCTATTCCCTGTTGCCTGCACACGTGCCACCCTGGCTGGGGTAGGCACGGATTACCACCTGTCACCTCCACTACACGTGGAGGTTTTACCGCTATCCACCACTGAGCCGACGCCCCAGCCAACCAGTGGGAGTCACTCTTACACCAACAAGGAGACTATTCTTTGTGGGTGACACTCGCAAAATCCTCCAGTTGTGCTTGTGTGGCCTAGTCAGGCTGGAAACAGCATTCCCAGGATACAAACCCATGTGGTGGTGGGCTAGTGTCTTTCCACTGCACCACCTGAGTGCCCAATACCTTTACTTGTTTTCCCTTTCCCTGTAGCATCAGTAACTTTTTTCAGTCGAGGGAAATTTTTTTCTTCTGTTAAAATGAACATTTGGCTGCTCCAGCTTTCTTTAGCAAATTCTGCATACAGCTGACTGTAGTCATGATGGCATTAACGTAATTGGAATATGGTGTGTACATGGACAGTTCCTCACTCACATTAGGGCCTAAATCACGTCGATTATAATTGGATTGTTGATGTGGCCAGTGAGGCTCTGATGCACGTGCACAGATGTGACCAGAGATATTTACGTGAAGTCAACTTTGTCTGTCGCTGAGCTGATGCAAAAAATGTGTGTTCAAACTGGATCTCTCTCTTAATTTCTTCATCCTGAAATTACTGGTTTATTTTCCGCAAAACGAACTACTCCTCTGAATCACTTTAGCGTGGTGTGGTGCGGCTGCCTTAAAAAATGTAAAGTAAAGCTACATAGCGTCACTGTTATTTTCACCGTAACATCTAGAGCGGTATGGAGATGCGCCTGTTAGGTTTCTCTGTCACTCTCTTATACAGTGTGTCTGTGTTAGCCAGATGTCAGTTAAGTTACGGCAAGCAAGATGCGTGTGCTCAATGGTTTTAATACGCAGCAAGGGACTGCATGGATATTCGAGAATCGACAAAGATTGCGACTAAACACATTAACGTAAACACGATTTAAAAACTAGATCAAGGTCTAAGTCATAGGGAACACGCAGACGTCGCAGCTAGACAATGAAACACATGGTGTATACGCAGAGAGAAGGTAGTTTTATGTAGGTTGATGAGCAGACAACAGGTGCGACTGATGATATAATGACCGTCAGTTAAGAGCGGTAATTAGTAAACTAACGATGCTTAACGTGGAAAAGTGATGAGCGGATCGTTCGGTTTTTTGTTTGTTGGTTGGTGTTTTAAATTGTAAATTGAGTTATTGTTCATACTAATTACTTAATGATAATGTTTAAATTGTCTCAGAAACAACCATTTTGTGACAAAATAAAAGGCTACTTGCCAAAATCAACAGTGTTAAATGAATAGCATAGTGTTACACAGGATCCAATTTAACACTTTAAGAGTAAAAATAGATCCAGTTTAACTCTTTTGGAGTTCATTTAATGCATTTGATTTTACTACGTAATTCTCTGAGGTCATGTGACACTGGTGGATTTGCAGTGTAAAACTGATCCCTATTCATATTATTTATACACACTGAAACGGTTTGTGATGCAGAGAAACCAGGCCTGCATTTACCCTCATTTAAAAATGGACCCCAGAATGTAGTTTAGAGCAACAATTTAACAACAACAACGATAATAATAATAGTATTAATAATAATAATTGTGTGTGCTTCAGGCCTTTGCCCTTTGCCCTTTGCTTGAGTCAGGTCTCATTACTTCATGGAAACTGTTTCGTTAGAAACATGATTTCTGCTCCTGTCAGGGAGAGCAGTGATGAAATTAGACTATGACTCAAAACGGCCAAAAAAAAAAAAAAAAAGGAAAAAAAGTCTCTCTGATAAGATGTCGAGAGATAACCACCTCTAACTGCTTGGTTACTGTTAGCAACACATATACAGGTAAACAACAAACACAGAGTGTTCGTTTTTCATTCAAACTCATTGTTTAAAACATGAGGTGTGGTTTTAAGCAACACGGACCGAGAGCGCAGATGTATAATGAGTTTATGAGTCTCATGATCAAAATACACATTTTTTTGTGTTGTTCAAGCACTTGATGAAATGACAATTAGTTGTATGAGTTCTGCACTGAATCCAAACACTGAGTAGAGAAACACTTTTCTATGCAAATTTTCTATTTTGGCCTCATTAGTACTTAAGGTTATTTACGCAATGAGCTTATTAGGAACTAAACTGGTTTCCACCTTAAAAGTTTTCTAGTTCCTCACAGGCCTTTGAGCATCCTGTTGTGGTCGGAGGCGTGGAACCACACGAAATTTCACGCCTTGTCATCCTTGCTCTCTGAATGCACATTCATTTTTGACCTGAGAGTGGAGACCATGGATAAAAACGCTCTCCGTTTCTCTTTTCTACTTGCCCTGGGTATGTTCTAAATTTTATTTATTAACCTGTACATTCAAAATGTTTTTGGTTGGTATTTCGGTGGTGTGGTATTAGAGAAGCTTGCTAGGATATTCCCGTGAGGATGTCCTTTTATGAGATATAGTGCGCGTAACTAGAATGTGAGTCACTGCTTGTGAATCAAATGTTGAATGTAATGGTACAGGGTATGGTAAATGGTTTTAATGGTGAGATCAACCTCAAAGATTGGCAACCCTCCTAAGGTTTCTAAATTTCTAAAACTGAACATGATCAGTTTCCTGTGGCATGTTCATGAATTGTTTCATGTTGAGTTGTTGAGTTGGTCTGACCAGTATATACATAAATATAAATTAGAATATATATGCATATATACATACTTTGTGTATGTGTGTTTGTGTATATGTATATATGTATATGTATGTATACCGTGCGTGTTCTGGAATAAAGTTTCTTTTATGTTGTACTTGTAGGTGTTTGTTTTGCCCCAGTGGTTCTAATGCAGACCACTGACCCAACATCCACAAGTCAGCTTTCCAACAACCAGAGTGAGGCATTAAACTCCA
The DNA here is from genome assembly GCF_902362185.1 of Chanos chanos. NCBI lineage: Eukaryota > Metazoa > Chordata > Actinopteri > Gonorynchiformes > Chanidae > Chanos > Chanos chanos. The sequence goes on from NC_044505.1 coordinate 2,985,404, forward strand.
CAATGAGTACCCCCATCAGTGATGACATAACCAATGACACCTTAATGAACAACGAAACCAGTGGAAACGACACAGAACCATCCGTTAATAGGACCCAGGCACCCATCACTAACACAAATGATACGAACCCAACTACTGCAGGCAGACCAGCAACAGGTTTGGATGAAAAGATCCATTTGTATCTCTCTCTCTCTCTTTCTCTCTCTCTCTCTCTCTGTGCACAGACTGACAGGTCCCCTTTGTTTGCGTTTTGAAGTAAAAGGTGATGCCGTGTTGGTTTTTCTTGACTGGTCATCACTGCTGTAAACAAAATGAAAAAACTTAAAAATGTTCACATTCACACCACATACATTAACTTTCCCGAGTTTCCAATCACTGTGTGGAATAAGTATTTTGGTAACTTATCACAGTGTTTGTCTGTAAGTAGGACCTTAAAATGATCCATAGCCGGAAAGAGGAACTAGATTTCATAACGGTCCTCTCTGTTACAGTTGGGACGATGACAGGGGCCAGCCCTAAAGTGGACACCACCACCCATAGGAAACCTGTTACCCCTGTTGCCTCTACAACTACAACTACAACTACAACCACAACCACAACCACCAGAAAGCCTGGTAAGAGAGATACATTTACTTAGGAGAAGTACTAAGTCGGAGAAAAAATCTCTCTGGACAGTTTTCCATTGACGCTTAAAATCTTGAACTGTGACAACTGTCTGACAGCATTGTTATTGTGGTTCACATGGAGGGGGTTTAGAGAAATGAGTGGATGCTTTGCACAAGAGATTATTTTTTTTCTAACATTGCAGTACTTTTAAGGACCCTGTCCCCTCAGTGATCTCATTATGATACTGAGGAAATTTAAATCTCCATGATCGCACACACAGACATACACATACACACACACACACACACACACACTGTGAGCAGTGAATTTGACCTCTGCATTTATCCCATCCTTACACACCAGTAGTGAGCACACACAGCCACTAGGTGCAGGAGCAGGGGGCAGCACACCTGGGCTTGGGGGCGGGGAGGTGGGCGGGGCAGTTGGGGGTTAAGTGCCAGTGCCTGGCCCGATGTTTTCCTGCCGGCGCCCTTCCGGTCACAAGCCTCTTTGGCCACGGGCTGCCCGTGAGGCAATGCGGTCTGGTGCTGTGTTGTGTAAAAACTGACAAGATAAGAAAAACGAGGAGAGGAAGCTCCAGGACTAGGGTTAGGGTCAGGGTTAGGGTCAGGGTCAGGATCTGAATGTTGGACATCTGGGGTGCGGTCAAATAATCTTTTCCGCTTAGGAAGGTTCCCAACTGGGCGAAGGGACCCAGAGGTATGTAAGTGGTAGCCATGATAAGAGCTGTTTGAATTCTCTAAGGAAAACGCTTCAGTGCTTCCTTTCATATCTCCTTTAGCATAGGGACCATCCGCGGCTGTCTTTTCCTAAGTCCTTATGAATTCTCCTTCCCATTTCTCCTTAACTTAGTAACTTAATGACAAGGTCAAAGAAAATTGGTTAGGAAAGGACATAAGGACATTTTTTGGACTGTTCGGATGCGCTCCGGTACTGAAACAGCACGGGAATACCCTTCCTTCAGACTGTTTGTTTTCAGGAAGATATTAAAACGTTTATTCAGTAGTTTTTACAGAGGCCATTATGACTCACTGAGATACTGATATTACTGCAGTGAGAGATTATTCAGTAGTTTTTACAGAGGCCATTATGACTCACTGAGATACTGATTTTACTGCAGTGAGAGATTATTTTCACAGTAAGAGAATTATTTTGAACTCATCCTGCATTTTCATTCACATCGTTTCGTTCACGTCCGGGGTTGGATTAAGCGGCAGTTTCAGCTTTGAGTAAGGCTAATGCGATAACTGAACTAACTCCCCCTTTTCGCTCATCAACTCCTCCTTCACCAATAGTAAGACTAACAGCCCACTGTCACTCTAAAAGCCATTCCTTATTGTCACTCTGAGATTAAGAGTGTTACCATGTGCCTTTACTTTTGCCTTTGTCATTTTGGGAGACACTTTTTTCCAAAGTTGCTGACTTAATAAGTACATACAACACATGCATAGCTAAGCTGAGAGGACAGACAGTCCTCATAATGACTATAGTAACACAGACACAATTAATCATATTGCATTGTATGATTGAAACACAGACACAGAGAATCATATTGCATTGTATGATTGAAACACAGACACAGAGAATCATATTGCATTGTATGATTGAAACACAGACACAGAGAATCATATTGCATTGTATGATTGAAACACAGACACAGAGAATCATATTGCATTGTAACAGAAACAGCAAGAGTCATTTTGTAACGCTAACATTGAGAGGCATGTCCTATTGTAACACACACACACTCACACACTAAGACTCATGTTATATTTGTAACACAAAGAGTCATTCCATTTTGTAGCACGAACACTGAGAGGCATGTCCTATTGTAACACACACACACTCACACACTAAGACTCATGTTATATTTGTAACACAAAGAGTCATTCCATGTTGTAACATTAAGGGTCTTTGCCTGCTGTGATGTTAAGACGAAGGGTCGTTGCCTGTGGTTACACTAATACCGCGAGTCTTGGCCCTCTCATTCAGTTTCCGTTATGTTGTTGCGTGTCAACAGGAAAACGAGCCGTTCTCTGTGGCTCTCTGTTTTACCACTGCAAACCAACTCCCTGTCAGTCACCGATGAATTCTCAGGCCTCTCCTGGCTGATTACTGAACTGTATTTCTCTCCTGTTTAGATGTTTTGTTTTTTCTTTTGCGCGGTGGACGCACCGTTTCAGATCTGCAGTTGTCTGTCTGTTGCTCTGTTTAGATGTTTCGTTTTTTCTTTTGCGCGGTGGACGCACCGTTTCAGATCTGGAGTTGTCTGTCTGTTGCTCTTGTGCGAACATGACGTTGTAACGTTTGACGTACTTTCGTAAAAAAAAAAAAGAAGCATTTCAACATTCCAAACGTTCATCCCCCGTCCAGCTCTGTCCGCTCTCCCGGCGAACTCACTGACTTAACATGCTGGATGACGGGCAGTGTTCATGAAGACTCGCTAGGCGTTCATATGATGTATCTGTCTGATATGATGTCTGTGTTTGAACTGTTACACCTTAAGTGCTAAAGGACGTTACATAAAGGAGCTGAGTATAAGTAAAGTGGCAAAGTCAGTTCAGATACTAGGCTTGGCTTACATTTCAACCTCAGCTCTCCCCGCATCATATACAACCTCTCTGTCTTTATGTCTTTTTCTCTCTGACATGCGGATACAGCACCACCACCGAAGCACAATAAAGGTAAACGCAATAATGTTTTCAGTAAGATCTGTGTGTCAAATTCTGTTTAAGACTCTAAATTTTTCTGCATTTACATTTTAAAAACTTTTTTATGTTTGCATTTCATACTCTGTGCCATGATTTACGACAGTGGATACAGAGCATGTCATTCCCGGTGGTTTTGATCATGTTTTGTTTGTTTGTTCTCCAGTGGCAATTGTGATTATTTTTGTCATCATTTTACTCGTCCTTATTGGAATGACTATTTTTTGCTGTTGCAGAAAAAAAGGAAGGGTAAGCATTTTTTTTGGTTTGTTTGTTTTCTATTTTTCTTCACTCAGTTTCACTTATGCTCTGTTACAATACAGAACCTCCTGAAATACTTGTCGAGTCACTCAAAGTTTTGTTTAAGTCATAACCACAGACCAAAAAAAAATATCTATGACATCATAAATGATCAACTCAGTCTGGCATTCCTAAGTCACTTTCCAAATATAGTTTGACTATGCTTTCGAGTGTCTATTTACCTCAGAGTAATTGACCAAGACAGTTACACAATTACATTTGGAATTACACACTTGAGCCAGTTTCCAACTGTTATTTCAACCTGCCCTGGCAGTAGATATGTGTGGATATTTAGGAACACCGGTTCTCCTTTCAGAGGTACTCTGTTGATTTCCGGCACAAGCAGGAGGACGTCCAGATCCCCCTGAGTACTGCAGAGCCTGAAGTGTTTGAAGTCGCTCCCGCCAAAGGTGCGCACGAACTCTGTGACCTTCCAACTTCTCTTAACTCTGAGACAGTTTTCAGTAAAAAATTTTGGTTCAGGCTGACAGGTTGGTCTTATTTTGATAAGAGGGGGAAGTCAGTGGCATCAGCGGAGGTTTCTTTATGAGGAGACAGAAACAGTAATTTTGGTATGAGGTAACTTCAGCTTGGTCTTGATTTGGCCGTTTGCAGTGTGCTAACGTGCCGTTTTTGAATGTTCCATCCATCAGAGGACATGCAAACGTTTGCACCGATACAGACCAACACCGAGGATCTGGATTCTAAACCCGAAAAAGCAGGAGAGGAAGTCCAGGCGGAGAAAGGTAAGACATCTGAAGACGGACAGGTGAACACCTGTTTACATCTCGCAGTATTTAAAAGTTTCACGAAAACAAACACTATCCAAGCAACATGGACACATATGATGTCCATAAAGACAACCGATATTAAATAACTGGGGTTTCGTATGAAAGATATCACGGCCAATTTAGGTGGCTTTTTTTGTGTAAAAAAAAACATAACAAACGAACAAAAAAAAAAAAATCCCCAAAACCAAACAAGTAAAAAAAAAAAAAGGTGATACAAAAGATGATTCATTTGTGAAACCTCATGGCCTGACATAGTTTTGAGTTAGAGTGAGTGCACAAGGACAGAGATGAAATGAGTATGTAAAGACAGCATTCTCTGTGTGTTTAACACTAAAAAAAGGGAGCAGATGTTATACTTCGAGCTGTTTGAAGGCAGACGTCTGGTAGTAAGTGGAAACAACAAGTGATTGAGTGTAAATTGGACAGATTGAGAGTAAAACCTATTTCCTACAACCAGTGAGGAAAATGATTACCTCAAAAAACACAGAGTAACTGAATTAAAAAAAAAAAAGTGCCTACACGGAACATTTTGTCCTTTTCATGTATAAGGTCATCTCCTCCTTAACCTTTTTTGTCAGTTTTTCCAAACCTACTTGGATTGACAGTCATGTGTATGACAGTATGGGAGTATATGAACATATGTTCACAGGCAGCCATTAGCAGCTTTGCGATGCCTGTTATCTCCTTCAGTAGTGAGCATTACAGATACATTTCCACTGCCTCAGGAAGGCTGGCCTCGCGTAAGGCGTTACTGATGTCGACAACATCGTCCTTTACTTAAAAAAAAAAAAAAAAGATTTTAAAAACCGCTTTGCGACACGACTGTCGTTTGCATGTCTAAAGATACAGAGAGGGTTTTTTGGGTAAAGAAGCCCAGTGTTCTGTCCCTCTTCCTTCCTCTTTCAGAAAACAGAAGGAAGTCTCGAGGTGTGAACCGAGTACACACAGCCACACGTACACAACGCACAAGTATTCGCCGATAGTATGTGATAGTTATACTAAGTGTATGTATGTCATCGTTGTTGGGGATAATCTACTGACACTGGATAGATTAAAGCGTACGTACTTTCTGGACGTAGAAGGAACCCCCGCCCCCCCCCCCCCCCCCCCCCCAAAAAAAGGCTCGTTCACCACAGTTTCGTAACTGCCGGGGTACGAGGCGTTGATTCGATCCTAAGAATGCGTGTCTGGTTTTATTTTAAATTTGATTCGTGTAACTCACACCCAGTTTAGAAGTGACAATCACAGGGTCTGGAAGAAGAGAGAGACATTGCACTGAGAGCTCTAAGTACCGCCTGCAGAAATACTAAGCCAAAGATGTGTCACACTGCACGAAAACCACAATATAGCGTGAAACTGTATCCTTGTGTGTGTGTGTGTGTGTGTGTGTGTGTGTGTGTGCGACCTATAAAAGAACAGCTTCCGCTAAGTAACCATATGACTCATAATATCCACGCTACCATCCGTTCTGAGATTTAAAAGAAAAGAAAAAAAATGCTCCACTTTCAGAATAATGTCACGCAATTGATCTTCGTGTTAACGGTTAGTTTCTTCTGGGACTGTCTTTATCTTTGACACTCTGATAGCATAACCAAGAACAGATAGTGGTACAGTTGTGAGGAAATCAACCCCATAACTGAAGGACATCGAAACTGAACCCCATGCACAATGGTGCATCGCTGATCTTTAACCCAAAGGTCATTCTGCTGGCCTCTGGATGTGACCTCTGATGAAGAAAGTCATGATTTTAAGTTGCTCTGAATAACAGCACCAGATAAATTAAAATATATTAGTTCTGTAAAGACGTATAATACTTTTACAGTAAATGTTATCTACATATTAATCAAAATTGCTTGTTCAATCCTATTTATATGAAAGGTCACATGTGTATATATATGTGTGTGTGTGTGTGTATGCATCCTATGTTTTTATTTATTTAGTTTGAATTGGTTTAAGAGTGTTAACAGACATTGTTTTGAGTGGTAAAAGTCCAGCGCGGGCATCTGGGCCTATGTTAGAGACAGCCCAGGGAAGTCTGACCTTGATATTTCTCAACGCTAGGCGCGTATTCATCGTGCAGTGCACTTCAGGGCCGATTTGTGCAACCACTCAACTGAACTTAACAGTCCATTCATATAGGGGAAAAAAAAAACATGCATAGACAAACAGAGCAAACACATGGACCGAAACTCTTACTTGGAACTTTTTCTTTAAATAAAAGTAGGTTTGTTTTTCCTTGAAAATTTAAAATCCTCAAAAGTCCAACCCTTTTGACTGTTCTAGATGAATGCAAACATGCAAACCTCGGTGGCTTAACTGAAACTGCAAATATAACAGTGAGAAAGCATGTTCTTTCCGTTTGACGTTGGGTTTACTCTAAACTTCAACCAATCAAAATCAGATTTGATAAACTTAGTGCCCCTTGATACTAATGTTCTGAAAAGGGATTTGCTAGACCTCCTGCAGTATCCAAATCCACCAGTGGATGGAAATCCAGGCTTGAACACAGACCCTGGGAGAGCCAGATTCTGACCATTCAGATCAGCAATGGTCTACCAAAAGGCAATAATCTGAGTACAAGAGACTGAAATGAATTTGACGTTGGTCCCCGCCCTCTACACTGAACTTCCTGCTTTTGAAATAGTAACATTTTATTCAAGATTCTAGAATGTTAAGAGCTTCCGCCCGCGAGAACTTGCTTAACATTCTAGAGTCTTGAATAAAATGTTACTGTTTTCACCTGGTGAATGACAGAAGCACGGAGCACAGTTTGACTGCCGCAGCAGCCGGGCTCTGTGGACTGGCCGTTTCCTCGTCCCATAGTCTGAGAAACGCTGATGTAAAGTGTGTAATACAATAACATATGTTGTGAGCAGCTGTCATGGCAGATTAGGGCATAGAGTACATGGTTCTGAACGTCAAGCAGCACTCCAAAATGTTCTCTCGTTTTTATCAACAGAAACTGACCACAAAAGCTCTGCATTAACTTATACGCACCGTTTTGGCTTGGAAACATTCACTTTGTATTTCCATTCTCTAAAGTTAATGAAACTCTGAAAGGTAGCTGAAAAAGGTGTCACTACTTCCTCTGTGGGCTACACAATCCCTCCTCTCTTTCCCTCCTCTCAGGTAAATCAACAAAAATTCTTCACGCTGCTAAGAGACATTAAATGTTATTTTTACCTGACCTGACTAGAAACAATTTTGAGGTTAGATAAGAAAAAAAAAACCTGTTACATTTGCTTGCTAAATGCCCATTGTAAACTACTGTTGCTATTGATCAGTCCTGAATTCAGAGTAGTGTAAGTTCCTTTTTCTCAGGTGTGTTATATACCATCACATTCACCTTAGACTATATCATTTTCAGGAAGTATCTTTTTATCAGTATCCAACAATGTGTATTGTAAACCACATAAAACTGTCAAAAAGCCATAGCCCACTGCTGTTGGTCTGACCTCCCACACACTGAATGGGAAAGAAGAAATGGGTTGGGACTTCATTGCTTCAGCAACGACTACAAGGGTTAAGGATTATGGAGGGAAAATTGATCTACATTTTTTTGGTCGTTACGTGTCAGTTTCGAAAGAAATTTCGAATTTCTGAAGAAATTAACAAAATTCATGACCAGCCTACACGACCGTGGGCATTTTTTGTTTTTCAGTTTCACTTAGCTCTACACTATGTGGTAAAGTCTGGAAATGAAAAGTAATATCAAGATTTTAAAATTTTTTTACAATTTTTCAAAAAGGCGCGTCTCTGCAGTCTACATCCCTATGGACACACCTCATGGGCTTCCCTGCATTAGGTTAATTATTTAACTGTTCATGTGCGTTCTGTCAGGAATTCATCGCCTCCAACTTACTGTCTGTGATATGTAGTTCTGGCAAATGAGGGGGTTAAATGTACTTTTTTTTTTTGTCTACTAATCTGGCAGTATATGTGAAAGCAGATTCGTGCGCACTCGATACCAGTTTGTATTTTTTGGTCAGTTTGTCACGGACTAAAACTGAAACTGGCGATGGGACTAAAATTGAAAGGGCGTTTCGGGCAAAATTCTGAATCAATCAAATTGATAAAAGAAAAGAAAAAGGGAAAAAATGAAGTCTGGTCATGCAGTGTTTTCTTCACGTGTTTACATGTTTACTCTGCCCAGCGGGAGCCCAGATCAGGTGGAATAAACAGCCTTTTGCCAGTGATGTTGTCAGAGAGATGTTTGTTATGATGCAAACTTTAGCAGTATCAGACAAACTTTGCAAAAACGGCCTAAATGAGATGGCCTACATACTGACATATCTGTCTAAAAATAAACTGTTCCGCTCTGATGCAGACATATTAATGCAGAGCGGTTCAAATGCACTATGCACGCAATTTTGATACACCTAATAACACGATCACATTAAAAAAAAAAAGAAACTTGTAATAACCGAAAACACAATTGTGTAATAGCACATACTGCTGACTCTATTAGACAAATCGATCAACAAACCAGTATCTTTGTTTTTGTCAACATGAGAGTTGAGAGTGGGTCACTTTGGTAAACCTGGAAATATATCAACTGTTTCTAAAGGAAGACTTTATGCAAGAGGCCACAGTGCAGGAAGCACTTTTGCTAGTGAAATGGCCACAGACTGGAAAGTTTAATGTGTCGGGCTGTCCTCCCTTTTGCGGAAAAAATAAACTGTCTGCTTAGAGTCTGAACAGAGAGGAACTACCAAGAGGAACTTTAGACTAAATAAATGAACAAATAAATAAATAAAATAAAAATAAAAGCACCGTAGATTCCATTTCCCTCCATGACAGGAGAAAAATAACCCAGAAATATTTCACAACAGTCGTTCTCATTTCAGCATTGCCGTCATCCACAGTCAGATGCAACTTCATCTACTGACATCATTACTAGATGGAATAAAAATACTAAAAATCACAACAATGGCTTAACATGGTTCATTATTATTTTACAATGCATTTGTTTTGTAGTTAAGCTTTGTCATTTTTTTTTTAGTAATGGGTTGCATTGTAATCATTCTAATAACAAACATGCATAATGAATAATATTTATTAATGTCACCGGCGTTAATGCACATATACTGTATAATGTCTGAAATACTTTTTCAGTGCAATGTCACACAAAGCAGTTTTTTTCAAATAGTTGCATGTGATGTCATTTCAAGCAGTGTCATAGTTTGCACTTCACAAGTAAATCAAACCATATTCAGTTTCCATCTAACTAACTCCTCTACCTAGCCAGCCTAACTAGCTGGGCTCTTAGTTTCCCTGTTGGGTGTTAGGATTGAGGTAATCCTTAATTTCAGATTAAATTTGTGGCTATTATTATCTGTCTTCAAAAAACTGTCTCTCTAGGTCTGCATGTCTGCACGCGCACACATGTGTGTGCGCCTGTGTGTGTGTGTGTGTGTGTGTGTGTGTGTGTGCGTTTTCACTACAGCACTTTCACAGCTGGTCTGTGCCAAGATGAATTAGCCTCATTAGGGTTAATCAGAGTGTAGGCCTCTGGGTTCCCAGACCAGTAAATCAGAGTAGGAGGCAGTAGCAGTGAAACTGCAGAGGTCATTTCAGAAAGACAGACTTGACTTGGCTAAAGGAATGAGATTGTGGACTGTGCTCTAACTTGTCAGAGTGGCGTGGTTACACAGTCACCATGTGTCTCTGGCTCCACCAGCCTCCAGTTTCTGCCACCAAAAGGTTTCACTAATGATAGGCTAACACCAGCTTTTCCCAGAAAAAAACAGCTGCGGTTCTCAAACGGGTCCTGTCTCAGAGGTCACTAATCAGCAACTTTGCTCCAGCCTCCGGACGCTTGAGTCAGCTCAGGTGAACTGGCCCTGAGGACCGCAGGAGAGGAGTAATGACAGAGCGACCATGAAAAGAGAAACGGAGACTAATGATGGAAGGGGAAAAAGAGAAGTGTGTGTTGACAGGGATGACACAAGGGTTTATGACTGTCCATTATTGAGTAAGTGGTTGGTTTCCAGTAATGGCCACCTGGGGCTGCCATCTGGTGATTAAATCGTTCTTCTGGCGGATTGAGTAATGCATTTATTACCCCCAAATTGCACAGAATTGCACAGAGTCTTGTCAAAGTGGGTGCACAGTCGACAATAGCCGTTTTGTGTCCCTGAACTATGTGATAGTGATAAGGCATGAAAATCGGCGATGAGAGGTTTTTTTGGGTTCAGATCCTTTGTGCAACAGCACTCGGCCAGTGGGCGTATGAGTACGAGTTAACGCGAGATTTCTACGGTTTTGTGTAACTGGAGAAACAGAAGTGTAAGATGGACGAATTGCTGTGAACACTGAAAAAGAAAACACAACATGTTTAGACATCTGCTTCATCACAGGGGCCAAGCTGAGCACTGACCAATGTAAATGACCTGTCTTATATACAGACTGATGCTACAGGTGCATAGCTGACCATTGTCTTTGGTTCAGTGCAGCTGTCTGCAGTGGATTCAGACCAATCAGATTCAATGCATTATGTGCTGCTATGGCAACACAGTACTAGTATTACATCGACATCAGTGATTCTCAACTCCAGTCCCGGGGGGTCCACTGTCCTGCCTCTCTTTATTTTAACTCAGGACTGACACACCTGATTCCACTGATCAATTAATCATCAAGGCCTTTGATTGGCTCAATTCACTGTGATAATAAAGAGTTAAAACAAAGACGTGCAGGACAGTGGGCCCCCCCAGGACTGGAGCTGAGAACCACTGGTCGACGTAGTCTTGTACAGAACTAATACAAAGACAATTCAACAACTAAGAAATCATTAAAAAACAAAACAAAACAAAACAAAACAAAAACAGTTTTTGTGTTCTTTCAAATCGAAACGCTAATTCATGGCACTCTCTCAGAGGCCACCACAGAGGACTCCAAGGAAAAGACCGAGAACGCTGCGGAGCCCGAGGGCGGTCAAACCCCGGCCGACAAACCGAACGAGCTGAGTGTGGTGGACCTGACCGATGGAGAACCCGCCATCTCCAACAAGACCTCCATGGAGTCGCTGGACGAGCCGCTGAATGAGAACAACAACAACAACAACAACAACAACAACACGGCTAGAGCGAACAAAGGTCAGTGCGAACTGATAACAGGAGTTTCTAAGTTACCGTGGAGACCGACATTTAGTTTGGTACAGTGTTGACTGAGTTGCTATGGTAACCATGCTCAGCGTAGCATCAAAGTTACAGACCGAAGGATTCCATAGCAATCGATGTATCAGAAGAGCTCAGGATACTAAGTTGTTGCGGTTTTAACACATGGTTTCAATATCACATTTACTAAGTTATTCTGGTAATTCGTGTGTTTGTAGAAGTGACTGTACAGTGGGGATGTCATGACAAAACAGTTTTTGTAGTCGATAACAATAGCAGTAAAATCCCACAATTATTAAACTTGATTTGACCGAAATCGCGTCAAAAACAGAAATTCCACTCAGCACACACTCCTTTGTTAAAAGCCTTTGTGTGAGCATTAACAAACACAAACACTAGAACAGTAGCATAAGCCTTTAACAGTCAACTGCAGCTTTAGGGTGTCATCCTTTATTAGTCAAGTAAAGAACATCGTGCGTCTATTCAGTACTAAACATGCATGAGTCAGTAAAAGTAGGAGAGAGAGATGCTGTATGTTTGTGTCTGTGTGTGTGTGTGTGTGTGTGTCTTTGTGTGTCTGTGTGTGTGCGTGTCTTTGTGTGTGTGTGTATGTGTGTGCATGTGCGTGCATGTGTGTGTGTCTGGGTGTGTGCGCATGCGTGTGTGTGTGTCTGTGTGTGTATGTGCGTGTGTGTCTGTGTGTGTGTGCGTGTGCGTGCGTGCGTGCGCATTTAATTTATGGTGAATGTCTGTAGAATTCTGTCTGGGGTTTCACATGACATCTCTCTTTCCTCTGGCAGAATTATCGTTTCATTAAAACTCTCTGCTGTTCTGCTTCTTCTGTCTGTCTGTCTGTCTGTCTGTCTGTCTGTCTGTCTCTCTCTCTCTCAGGGTTTGAGCTCAGAGGCGATTTTGTTGAGATCTGTCTGGGCGACCCGCTTTGAGAAGGATCCTCTGCTCCTCGGCTCACGGTGGTGAGTCTATTCTCCATTAACATAGACCAGCGTTTCCCATTACCACTCCCTTCAGGATGTACTGGTCAGGACATCAGCACTTCAGCACTTCAAATCAACACTTGACTTGAACCGAGCAGGCATTTGCTCTGTTAGACGACAAATTGAATCACATGACTAATACAACCAATCAGTGTCCTCACAAGAGTAAACATTACCCTTCCACCACTTCCCCCCCCCAGTCAAAATGCAGAACCATAAGGACTGACAGTGGCCATTTTTGACATGTGTCTGGCAGTTTTTGGCATGTGGTTAACTAGCGTACACCCTTGGCATTAGAAATCTGCTGTGAGGTGGCTTTAGTCGTTTCCTTTTAGAAACAGATGGTTTGAAACAGAAGCTATTTTTACTGGGCCGTTGTTCTGTGAAAAAACAGTGATTCATTTTAAATCAGGTCGGACCTGAGCGTATTAAAGTAGTGATTTCAGTTTACATTTAAATTGAACTCTTCACATCTTTTTTGTATCTTCTTGTCCTGGCTCTTAAGGTTGTGTCTCGTACAAATGGAACTGATACTCTATGTGTGTCACTCAAGAATGAAACATGAGTTATTTAAAAGGGATTCCCCCCACAACTGATAACAGTAAACACTTGGGACAGCGTTTATGATCACTGGACTACATGGCTCTTCTTAAGTTTCACATAATACCTCTACTTCAAAGAAGACTTTCCATGATGTGTCTGAGAAAAAAACCCCTAGTTTAATATTGTTTTGTAGTTAATATAGTAAAATCTATGCTCCAAAACCGCATAACACCTAAAACACACACACACACACACACACACACACACGCAAGAACTTTCATTGTTTGAGACTTCAAACAATGTTCTACATGCTACACCCTCCCTCTCACTCACCTCTTATCTTGTCGCCGTTCGGCCAATCACTCATGGCCACGTCTCGATTAGTGCCTTCGGCCCCTCGAGATGGGTGCTTCAGCCTGGGTCCTTTTCGTTCTGGGTGTCACACAGACCCGGATGTCAGCAGCACACCTGTGCGTTCAGAGAGACAGAGAGAGAGAGAGAGAGAGGCCCCCATTAACATTCAGAAGTGGGGCTTCCTGAGGCCCTGGTGCCCTCTATGGAATTCGCACCACACTTAACAGGCGATGAGAGGCCCTGATCACCAGCCTCACCGAAAACCCGGGAGGGGACGTAACGTGTTAGCCGTCAAGGATCACGACCCTTTTAACATCAACAACAGCAACAGCAACAAAGCAAAAATCCCAGATATCTTTACACTTGTAGCATCTGTTTACTTATTGATGGCCTGGGTTGTCTTAACTCACACCCCATTCCTCTGCTTTGCTTAGGAATTGAGTTGTTTTGTTTTGTTTTGTTTTGTTTTTCTTGGACTCCTGACACATTAGCTTCTTAGCATTAGGATTGGGGTTTCTCTGTTTTAAGAGCACCTTGACATTATCGAAGGCAGAGCAAGCCGACAGAGTGAGCCTGAATAGGCTGAGTTGTGTTTTAACATGTGAATGGCACTCACTCACTCACTCACTCACTCACTCACTCACTCACTCACTCACTCACTCATTTTCAAAGCCGCTTAGGGTCACGGGGGGTGCTGGAGCCTATCCCAGCGCTCATAGGGCGAAAGGCGGGGCAACACCCTGGACAGGTCGCCAGTCCATCGCAGGGCAACATTTGAATGTGTGTTTTTTTTTCCATACCTGGAATCGTCCTCAGTCTTCCTATGACCAATCTGCTTTTTTTCATCGTCATCCGCTACACCAGGAAAGGTTGTCCTCCCATCAGTGACAACCACGAGAAGCAAAAAAACAAACACTTTCCTCCAGAGGAGTTCAGTGACATCACCCACTCTCACATCACACTAAGTTAGGTCAAAGACAAAGAGCCTTGTATTGGATGTGCTGAGCACTAGTCCGGGAGAGTACACCCATATATCGCATGTCCCTGAGTCTTAAGGGCCAGCTAAGGCCTGTCCATCAAACCTCAGAGGATTCCATTCATATTATTCATAACTGTGTAAGGTGTTAACTGATAACTCCAACAGAAACAGAATCTGGAAGAGCTGGAACAGAAACCTGTTAATACTATCAGCGTTACTAAGCCCTGGAAGAGCTAGAGTGGTGATCACAGCTCTGGCTTTGTCTATGAGTAGAGTCCAGCCCTTCAGTTTGCCCTGTCGGTCTTCTGTGACCCTCTCTGCCAATCTGCAGGTCACAGGATAGAGGATTTGTAATTCTGTCCATGGCGCCAAATTGCTGGGACCAGAGGTGAATCTACCCCCACCCCCTCCGACGCTGTTACCTCCCCCACCACAGGCCAGTGTGTGTGTGTGTGTGTGTGTGTGTGTGTGTGTGTTAAGTGTAAAGGCACACCTAGGATTAACAGATGCATTTACTTAGTAATTTGCTGTGCAAAGACAAATCTGTATTGTTTATCACTTATCATGTGAGAAACGTGAGAAAAAGTGCAGGTTACTCAGTAGCAGATGAAGTTCAGATTGTACAGTTGTGTTTTAGAGATCTGGCCCGCAGATCCATCACTAGGTCAGCATTTTCACTGTAGAGTAATTACAAATTGTGTGCATCAGAGCATATTTCAATGTCAAAAGTAAACTTAGAAATGACCATCTCACCTGGACAGGTAAATCCCCACTGTCTACGTTTCTCCCCATCGTCTAGACTGAAGGTAACCAGGGCAACCCGTAGGGCATTCTGAGGAAAAAGAAATGTCCAAGGTTGTGATTTGTAATGTTTGCAACGTGCTGGAGAAGCCATATTTTAAATGTAGCTGTCTCATTGGTCTAATATACACCTCACTGTCGCTGTCGCTGAGAGACTCACTTTCACCGCACGACATAAACCTACAGCTGAGCCGTTTACTGCAATTTATAACAGCAGTGACTCCCACAGTCGAAAATACCGCACATAGGCATTCTCCACACACACTTTTCAGACGCTTTCACAAACTGTGTGGGTTGCTTCTCCCTCTCACTCTAGGATTAGAGGATTATTCACGTGGTTTCTGGTTTCACGCTTAACCATGTCTCATTACACGATGAGACAGTGACATTGGATCACTGACACAAGACTCGCAATTAGAGTGTTTTTCATTCAAGTTCCTCAAAAACTTCACATTATTTTCACATTTACTTTCCCCAGTGAAGTGAATTTTCCATTCTACTTTCAAAATGAACTGAAGTCAAGCGGAAGATGTTAACTTCTTAAGTTTCATTTTAATGAAGCCGTGAATACCCTTTTATGCGTTTTACGATGTGGATCCATTCCTTAAAAGTGAACGAACACTCTTAAAAAGTGAAATACTAAAAAAAAACTACAGATCAAATAGACTCTTCAAACAAACAAAGAAACAACACACAAAAAGAGGTAGAAAAGTAAAAGGAGAGAGAGAGGGCTGGATCCCTTATTCATAGCACTTGGTTTAGCAGTGATGAACTTGACGAGACTGTCTCTCTCTCTCTCTCTCTCTCTGAGTCCCATTGACTTAGATAACAAGCCAATGGCCACGACAGTCCCTTTAAAACAGCATAATTAGACTTGGGGCCTCCGGGGAGTATTATATGGGCCATTATTTTCCAATAAGCACTGGGCTTTCATGTCGGTCAGTTGACGTCGACGGCTCTCTTTCGGTTCCCAGTCTTTGTGAGGTTAGGATTGAGGGGAGAGTTGATGGGCTATCTCGTAAATATCTCAAAAGCAATGACAGGCACCATTTTCCTCCCCCCCCCTCCTCCTCCTCCACCTCCTCCTCCTCCTCCTCCTCCACAGATGATTTAAACCAGCAGAGGAGACACTAAGGCTCTAATGAAACCGTGCTTTTTTTTCCTCTCTCTTTTTGGAAAAGACACCAGTTGGTGTCTGAAAATAGATTGGCGAGTTCGTAGACAGGACACATTAAAGGGGCTTAGAGAGAAGCTTGGAGTGAGATTGAGTAACAATGGACTCAATTATAAAGGACTTGTGTCAAGTCAGAAGTCAACGTTTTCAATGACTTTGCTCTGACTATGCCGTAAGTCTTAGACACCCTGTCAGAATCTCTCATGGTCTCTTTTGTCATTCTATGATGATTCTTTTGTCATTCTTTCGTTATGAGTTTTTGTTTGGTTGTTGTTTGTTTTTTTTGTCTTTCAGCATACACAGAGTCATTATTGGGGCCTCTTTTCTTATTCCTCTCAGACAGACTGTGTGTACCTTTGCCTATACATTGTCGTGGTCCCCCCCACCCCCCCACCGCATAGGCTAATCACAGAGGAGTTCGGGGCTCAGAGTCTTGGACGCTGTAGATTTACAGCCGTCTGACACTGCTGCGGGCCTGAAGGGGACAACTAAGTGTTTTCTTGAGTTAGCGCTAATAACAGTGAGTGTTTGCTTCCTGGGTTTGATGTGGCGGTGAAGTGGCCTAACCTGGCAGCTTAACGGTCTTACGAAGGCGGGGTTTGATGGGAAACCTGGATTCCTCGAGACAGACCAGATGGTATCACATCATTTAGCTCAGTTTCAGGAAGATTTACTGAGAGTCATGGCCTTTTTTTTTTTTTTTTTTAAGAGCTTTAATGCAACACAATGCGTTTAAGTGTGTTTGGCTAACAGGGCCTCGGTCTGAAAGTTCTCAGTGCCGTATATCCGACCCGGGTTTAGCTCTACGAAGGACAGTTGGGATGAGAGGATCTTTTAATCTTCGTTTTAATCCCTGGCCAACGTTTGCTTATCACTTTGGAAATGCATAAAAAGCATTCCAGTGCTTTCCGGGGTTTCCTCTTCCTGGCTACGATGCTGAACGACAAGGAAACGTTTCACTGCACAGTGAAGTATCATGAATATATGTATGTGTTTCATCAACACTACTAACACGCAAAGCCTGAAGAACTAATTAAAATAAGGTTTCCAGTGTCCTGTACACACGTCAACTGCGACTTCCTCCACCACAAACACGCTCTGTCCCACACAGCCATGTACTTTCTCAAAGTCAAAGTGGATTATTGAGTAGAAGTGATTACAGGGACTAAACTGTGTGTATATATATATATATATAAAACACTGCAATGTAGAGTACATTTTTGGTTATAATTAAACAGAGACTGGTCTTGATTTTATAGCTGTCATGTTCCCATAGTAACATAAACTGGGTTTTGATCAGATTAACACCTCTTTTATGTGGCTGGAGTGATGCTGTATGTTAGTTTAGGTCATTGGATCTCAAAGTCTTTAGTCTGATGGTGTGTTGGAGGAGGCTCGTTGTTCCAGCACGGAACGCTCCGCTGTCCCAGTCCTTAGAACTCACTGAGACCTGCAAGATGGGTCAAGTGTGTATGGGACTGTCTGTTAATGTTCTAAATGTTCTAATGTTCTAAACGGAACTCTAAATGGATAGTTCTGCTTGTGATGAAACATGCTCTAGAATGCGTTTCGACACCTCCCTCTGCTATCCAAGGATGACCACATTTGGCTCTTTATTGGTAATGTTCATGGGGAAAGGATTGCCTTTTTGTTTATTGTTTATATTTTTGTTGTTGTTGTTGTTTTTGTTGTTTCTCGAGAGCTTGCATATCAGAGCTGCATCGTTGAATCTCATTCTTCAGAGAACCGACAGAAAGACAACTAAACAGCTGTGTCCGAAAAAGAAGCGACCCATGCAAAGTGACTCTGAGATCTCTGTTTGTGTATTTATGTCTCCGTAATCCCCTCTCATATTCTCTCTTTCCTCGCTCTGTCGAAAATTTCAAGCTGTGAAAGATTGAGCACCCTCTCGGATGTCGGCTTACCTTCCACGAGACGCGATTTGGGTCAGAAATCCTTTGATGTGATGGGATGGAGTGTTTGGTCTCCAGATCTGGCCCGTTCGCTATGCTATGCATACCCTGGCATGCCATCGTATGCACAGATGAACTTCTATCATGGGGCCCCCTGTTGATTTCCCTGTAAATCCTCACAACTTCTTTGTTTGTGACTATTTTTACGGTGCAAGTGTGTAGGGGGTGGGAGGTGGGGGGTGGGGCTAGCGTAACGTGATAGTGCTTTGACGCATGGAGTTAGTTGGGAGGCAGAAAGAGTGGTCATCACGCCCCCCTCCACCCCCACCGCAGACCTCCTGCCCCACCCCATCAGAGATGTACAGTCCCCCTTAGACTTATTGAACCCTGTTTTCACTGGTCATCAATCACAAAGCAACGAATGAGGCTCAGTTAGCATCCTTCAAAGATGACAGGAGCGAGCATCATCTAAAAACCCAGTGAGATTAACAGGCAATTACCCATGCAGCGATGCAAACACAGGATTACTTACAGATGCACACAAGACATTTAAAGTGCTTATGCTACGGAATCAAAATACCCAGTCACTTCCACATTCGCACCTCTATGACAACAGGTGTGCTGGCATTTGTATATCATTACTGGTGGTTAGCTGACTTTGTCATACTTCAAGTTCAAGTATATTTTGTCTCCCAATACACAGCTGTTCTGACCTTACGCCTGGGTTTTTTTGTTTTTCTTTTTTTATCTCACCCTTACAGGGCATCCTTGAAACGTGGAGTACATTTAAGAATCTAAATCTGTCAGAAACCCACACAGGGCCCAGATTACAACCGGGTCAGCAAGAGAGGCTGATAATTAACCTGTTACAAACGTTTGAGGTGTCTGAAACATCTTGCGTGTGCAGCGTGTTCCCCTCGTAGCCATTTAGAGCGCTTGGCTTTTGTTTGGGTCAGTTGGCTGTTCTTTTTTTTTTTTTTTTTTTTTTTCATGTGGAATGGTGTAATATTTTTAGGTCATGCAGTTGTTTGTGTAGAAGCTTGTAACCAAGCAGCCCGTAGCAACAGTTCATGGCCGCCTCAAACCAAAAGGTTGTTACCACGGAAAAAAAAAAAAAAAACACGATGAAACTTGAAAGATGTCACATCTGCTTTATTTTATTTAATTTACCTATTACAAAAAACAGTTAACAATCAAAAATGAATTAGTCATTATTTTATTTGGTCTGCACCTAAAAATAACCCATGTTGGATTTGCGTTGCGTAGTGAGGGAAATTTTCCAGCTACACTAGAACGAATCGTGACAAAGATCGCAGTACCAAAAGGTCTGCTTGAAATTTGCACTCTAAAAAAACCCCCCAGTAATAGGAACAAGCTTGACAATAAAAGGAGCTTCATAATATACAATCAGTCTGTGTGATACTGTTATAGACATACAGAACAAACAGAGGTCAGAGACAGTAACACGCCTGAAAGGTGCATAGAAAAACCGGTCAAACACAAGGAGAGATGGCAGCTTTGACCCGTTAGTGATTCTAATCTTGTGTATTCATTCAACAAAAAAAGATTCAGTCATTGATTCGTTCAGTGACATTTCCAGTTTGGCCAAAATAAGCAGACTGTTCTCTCCACAGATGACAACTTAAAGTGACACTTTTTCTTTCATTCTGTCAACTGTTAAACTTATTCGTTTCACACGTTTTACTATAATAAAACAAGGACAACGACCAATGCATATCTGCAGTGGTAGAGGTAGAAGCCCTTATAAATGATGAGTTTCATAATGTTCTTTGAAAAAAAGAGAAAAGGCCAAGCAGAGCAAGCAAATTAAAACATACTTCTGTAGCTTGTATCAACTATTATAAACCCATTATAAACTCATTATAAACCCGTTATAAAGCTTCACAAAACGTCTTGGGTTTGTCTTTCGATTTTGGCTGCATTCTTTTGGTGGTAGACTGCGTTTATAGTCTCTAAGGTGTGAGAGATATTTGGTGATATCTGGTGGTTTACCTAACCCTTTTTTTGGTTTATTCATTGTTTTCATTGAAATTCTTTGCAGTCAGCTATGGAAAACAGACATTTCAAAGAGGTTTCTCGTGAATGGAAAACTATGGCAAAGGAAAGACTTCACACCTCACTGTTCCCTCTCTGCTTTTTAACACACACACACACACACACACACACACACACATGCGCACACACGCATGCATTCACACACACACACACGCATGCATACACACACACACACACACACACACACAGAGCAATGACTGATTTTCATGTATGGTATTTATTTATTTATATATATATTTTTTTGCTTATTTTTTCTTTGATTCACTAATCTGCAACATGAAAAGTCACACTGTCTGCCTCCTCATGACTCACTTCACTTCTTAGGCCAATTCCTAGGTGCGAGATGCACTAAATATAGACTAAACTATAGAAACCCCAGTATTAGCGGAACCCTCATATAAATATTCTATACACAGAGGAGCGCCAGAATCACCTAGAAGTGACTGATCAGAGTGAAGTTCTCAGCTTTTCAGGCAGAATGAACACGTGCCCTGTTGACAGGGCCGAAGCTCCTGACGAAGACAAGAATGATCTGAGATAAACATTAACACAACGTCCTACCAATGAAAGGGGAAAAAGGAATCACCTCTCAGTCCTCTCAGTTCCCATAACCCCCTTACACACACTGAAACGTCCTATGAATGAGGCCTCTCTCCTGCTCTTCTGCCACAACCCACAATGCTAACGGCATTTGCCAGAGACCAGTGCTTTCCAGCCCGGTCCTCAACTGGCCGCCCCCCCCCCCCCCCCCCCCCTTTGGCCCCCAGGCCTAATTATCAGACAGTGAATCACTCAGAATCAGGTGTGCTTGTGTAAGGCTGGAACACAGACACGTATAAGGTAAGGAAGGGCCTGGGATAGGGCGACACCCCTGACGGTGAGTGTTGTGACTTAGTTAGAAATTGCAAACTGATGGCAGGAAACACCTGTTTTTGGATTTATCATTCAGTATCTTCTGAGCTGGTATTTGACATTTTGGTCATTTGCATGTTTTGACCCCGGCAGGCGGACTTTGGAGGTCAGTGGCGAGTGTCTTTGAAGTTTTGATCCTCTCTGTTTGAAAAGAGTGGAGCTTTCAGTGGTCCAGGGACGTTATAATTCTGACAGTCATTTGTTGCACTGATATGAAAGGAAACCAGGTTCAAACTGTCATTGAGATAAGTGACAGCAGATACAGATAGCTCCTGAGAGAAACACATGTCCTTACACACACACACACACACACACACAGACACACACACATTGCTGCATGAACTGTGTCATATCCTGTGTTTAGAAAGAGATCTCCGAAGCTTTGTTCTATTTTCTGATCTGCATCTGATGTAAACGCAGAGGCATTAAGTGTTCCAGATATAGATCTGTTGTGTAATCCTCATATATAGTTTGTCAAATCCATAATTCCCAAAACATTTTCTCAGTTTTATTTCTACAAACTATTTAATATAGTCGATAGGCTGAGGAGGGCACACATCCATCTCCCAGGTTTAAAAACAAACAAACAAACAAAAGCAAATCTTAATCAGAGGATAACAATAAGATCAACAGGAATCCACAATCTAAACCTAAATTTGAATCCATCGCATTCTAGAATATTCTCCTATTCCATGATGTTTGGAGGTTCTAGCTGTGCTGCTTTACAGAACGGCTGTGATCAAGAGGCTGCTGACTGATACACACACACACAAACACACACACACAGACACGCACACACACACACACGTGCGCACACACAAACACACACACACACACACACACACAGACACGCGCACACACACACACACACACACGTGCACGTGTGCGCGCACACACACACACACACGCACACACACACATGCACACACACGCGCACACACACACTCACACACACACACCTGCCTTGTATTGGTCTCCAGCATCAGCGCTGCATTCCTCTGGCCCAGACTGAAAGTTCCAGACCTGAGTAACCCACACTGCCTCTGCCCATTAAACACAACCACAGTAACCCACACTGCCTCTGCCCATTAAACACAACCACAGTAACCCACACTGCCTCTGCCATTTAAACACTGCCTCTGCCCATTAAACACAACCACAGTAACCCACACTGCCTCTGCCCATTAAACACAACCACAGTAACCCACACTGCCTCTGCCATTTAAACACTGCCTCTGCCCATTAAACACAACCACAGTAACCCACACTGCCTCTGCCATTTAAACACTGCCTCTGCCCATTAAACACAACCACAGTAACCCACACTGCCTCTGCCCATTTAAACACAACCACAGTAACCCACACTGCCTCTGCCCATTAAACACAACCACAGTAACCCACACTGCCTCTGCCATTTAAACACTGCCTCTGCCCATTAAACACAACCACAGTAACCCACACTGCCTCTGCCCATTAAACACAACCACAGTAACCCACACTGCCTCTGCCATTTAAACACTGCCTCTGCCCATTAAACACAACCACAGTAACCCACACTGCCTCTGCCCATTAAACACAACCACAGTAACCCACACTGCCTCTGCACATTAAACACAACCACAGTAACCCACACTGCCTCTGCCCATTAAACACAACCACAGTAACCCACACTGCCTCTGCCATTTAAACACTGCCTCTGCCCATTAAACACAACCACAGTAACCCACACTGCCTCTGCCCATTTAAACACTGCCTCTGCCCATTAAACACAACCACAGTAACCCACACTGCCTCTGCCCATTAAACACAACCACAGTAACCCACACTGCCTCTGCCCATTTAAACACTGCCTCTGCCCATTAAACACAACCACAGTAACCCACACTGCCTCTGCCATTTAAACACAACCACAGTAACCCACACTGCCTCTGCCATTTAAACACTGCCTCTGCCCATTAAACACAACCACAGTAACCCACACTGCCTCTGCCCATTAAACACAACCACAGTAACCCACACTGCCTCTGCCATTTAAACACAACCACAGTAACCCACACTGCCTCTGCCAATCAGTCAAGCAACTACTGAAACTAATCTATCTATCTATCTATATAGTGTAATTTAAGTTATTGTATGGATGTTTATATTCAATTGGTTGATTGATTTAGCTGATAGTCTTTGTTTCTGTGGGCTTATGCTGGGAGCAGGTATATATGTGTAATGAAACATTTGAAATAGTCATTTCTGTCATGTTTTGTGCTGGTGCTTGTGCAGCCGTGACGTTTACTTTTTTTACTACAGTCCCACGCAGTAAAGCTTTGGAAGCTTTGGAACCTCATCTGAAACTGTTAAAAATGGCAAATCTGTCAAACCTGACTTTACTACCTCAGAGGAAATGAACTGTACCAGAGGCACTTCCTCAGCGAGAGGTTTGTGGAGGTTACATATTTGAACTGTCACAAGAGAAGGGTCTTTTTCTGAAAGAGTGAGAGAGAGAGAGAGAGCGAGAGAGAGAGAGCGAGGGAGCGACGACTTCAAATTCCACAGCGCTTAAGCTCCAGTTTATTGCATGCCGTAAAAGCCCCGAGGAAACAGAAGTCCAATTATATTTTAAACTTTCATCCTTCTCAAACTATGCCCTTTCGATATGGTCCTACCACTTCACCCCGACTGTCAATCACCTGGCCTTCAGCCCAGGCCCCTACCAGGGCGTCACACGTCCAGACCATTCCTCACAGGTTGTCTTAAGTGGTTCGAATCTTCCTGAGTTGTAGCTTGTGAAAGCTGCTTATAACATTATAACATACCACATCAAAGATGTAATAATCAGCTGGTAAAAAAAGGCTAAAGTAACACATGGCGTAATAATTTGATGTTATAGTACGTTATTGCATTTCCACGTTAATTACTCCAACACAAAAGTGAGTAGTGACATTTTTTTTTTTTTTTTTGACGAATAGCGTAATATCTTCAGCTGACCGTAACCGAATCCGCCCGGCGACCCAGCCAAACTGTAATGAGATGCTGACTCCGGTGGATTTACTGCCTTTCATCCGTCGCTTTTGACAATTGAACCGTTAATCAACTCATCAACCGATCATTCGCGACAAGCGTTTGGCCTAAATGCGGCTCTTTAACCCCTTAGGCTTTTACATTCCTCTCTTTTCCCTTTCCCACTCTTTCGGGCGTGAAAAGGACACCTGGGATTTCTTTTCGTTGTTTACTCCCGTCATTCTTGGATTTATCACATTAGGATACATGTTCCACTGCGTCACACTTTAACACTTCCACTCCGGTTTTTACTCATTTATTTGTTTATTTATTTTATTATTATTTTATGTTTTTGTGTTATTTTGTTTACAGTCGTTTCTTCACTGAAACCCATTTATCACGTTAGCGGCCCTTTAGCTTGAACGTCAGAGCTAAACGTGATTCAGTGGCTCAAGGCTGTCACATTCCCCATTCGTTCTTTTCCAGGCCTGCGGGCATGGAAAGGGAGAGGCAGGCTTTTTATGGGTCAGTCTTCTGAGAGAGTACATTAGGGGCTGTAAAGGTGTGTCTTTGTCTGTAGAGCTATTTAGGGTAAAAAAAAAAAAAAATGCCTCGCTTTTCATAACAAAGCCCACCAAGTGATTATCTGCATTTTAAAAAGCCAGGTACAGAACAATTCCAGATACATAATAATTCTACTGAGTTAAATGACCTCTTACACCGTGCGTGTTGTCCCACAGTGTTTACGATAAAGAGAATATAAACGCTCTGGGTGTTAGTTTAACACAGTGAAGATTTGTGATGCTTACTTTACTGAGAGCTTTGTGGTGAGATTAAGGAGAAAAGTATGGAGGAGGTGGAACAGCGTTTTCTGAAAAACTCTCAAATATCGAATTCAATGTTTGAAGTCATTGTGCTACCATTCATTTGACCAGAATAACGACACCTCTTAGGTTTTACCCACTGCACAGTATTAATTGTCCTAATGCTGTCCCATATCCACATCTCTCACACCATTACAAAAGGGTCTTTCTGGCTTAGAACTCTCTCTCTCTCTCTCTCTCTCTCTCTCTCTCTCTGTGTGATGGTCTTAATGAAAATGAAGTTCTGTGATGGGTTGCTTGAATGTTGCCATGAGATTAGTGTTACTGGTCTCTCTCCACTCTCTGAATCCCCAGAGGAATGTCCAGTCTGTCAGTGGCATGGCCTCGCTTCACCGCGGATCAGGGGGGGTTGTCTCTGATCGCTATCTCAGCCTGTTGGCTCCTCTCTCTCCCTCTGTCTCTCTCTCTCTCTCTGCCTCTCTCTCTCTTTGTCTCTCTCTCTCTCTCTCTCTCTCTCTCTCTGCCTTTGTCTCTCTCTCTCTCTCTCTCTGTCTCTGTCTCTGTCTCTCTGTCTTTGTCTCTCTCTATCTGCCTCTCTCTGTCTCTCTCTCTCTCTCTGTCTCTCTCTCTCTCTGTCTCTCTCTCTGTGTCTCTCTCTCTCTCTCTGCCTCTCTCTCTCTCTGTTTGAGCAGGGTCAGGGGTCAGGCTGAAACCTGAATGTGACCCAGTGAATGGGCCCTGTGTTCTGTTACCTGTGTGCATGTTGTCATTAGGTGCTTTCAGCATGTATAGTTATGGGCAAGTAAAACAGAAGAGGTGGTTTTGAAACAACACAATTCTAAAAGCTACTCAGTAACCATGTCGCTCCATGGGTAAATATCTATCTATCTACCTACCTACCTACCAAAAGCTACTGCTCTGAACTCATTCCAAATTAGGTAGCCCAGCTGTGGGGGGGGGGGGGGGGGGTGTAGCCTAAAAGGTCTTTTGTAAATTACATCAATCGATTATTTATTGTGACTTTTCTCCTCTGTCAAACAGATGTTGTGGAGAGGAGGTCAGCGGCAAAGGGCAAAGTGCAAAGCACAAAGCACAAAGCACAAACATTCATTTTAACCATTTCAAACAGTGTTTTGGCATTTAGGCCACGCCCACTTTCAGTTTGCTGAAGAACCATTGGCTGTTGTCCAGTGTCAGCGCAGATTGCTCAAATTTGATTCAGCGCAAAGTGCTTTCTTTGAGTCTTGTGTAGCAGGAATGCTGTAGCATTAACACGCTGGTTCTTACTGTGCTGGAACATAGAGTCTCATCTTAATATCATTTATATATCTTTCCTCTTTATTTGTTTTTCAGATCAAAGATGAAACCACTGATTCAGTCCACTGGTTTTTCCTGTGAAGCACAGGAATAAGTCGGTTAAACGGCAGAGCAATGTGCAAACATCTTCTCATTTTTCCATCCGATCATCTCTTAATGCTGTGAATATCTGCTATGTTTCTGTTTTTGAATAATTAACAGTTGTTTCCTATATTTCACACTTTTCAGTTTCAGAAGTACAGACTCACACGCTCTCTCTCTCTCTCATACACACACACGCAGACACACACACAGACACAGACACACACACACAGACACACACACGCATGCTAACACAAACATACACTGTATATTAGACAGATTTCTAGATATTATGAGTGATATTTGTATGATCTGGAAATAGAGTGTGAACTTTAAATGTGTGTAGATTTGAAAGTGTGCATCATAACTGCAGGTTGAAGCTCATGCATACCCCATTACGGCATTCAGTTTGGTGTATATGTTTAACTTAGGGTGATACATATGTGCAGCCATTACCACAGTGAGTTATTATTACAATTAGTGACTGAGAACATGAGTTATTTTACGATTGCAACTTGCTAATTTATTCATTTGTGAATAAACTGTGTGTTTTCATATATATATATATATATTTTTTTTTTTGATTATCTGGAATTCCTCACATAACTTTGGAAGACATATTGTTGCTGGCATTCTTCTCTCTGCTTATTTGAAATCTATGCATCGTTGATAATGTATGATAATGAAGTGTAACACCTAGAGATATATAACGTACCCCGTTTCCTATCACCACAGTTACCACATCAGTAGTCAGACAGTGAAATAGTGAACACTAGCACTAGTTCGTAGTGAAAATTGCAATTTTATTTTGAAAAGAAACTAAAAAACGTTACTTTAACAGGTGTATATTGTGATATTGTATTTCCTAGTGTGTTACGTGTTCATTGAGAAGCCTTGTATTTATTTTGACCTCTGGTGACCTCTGGTGACCTCATGCCAACTGGTCCGCGTCCATTCCCAGGTGTCGCCTGGCTCCAGGCTCATTTCACTAACTGTCTCGTTCACTAGTGCTGTGTACAGGGCTTCACCTCAACATCTCCTGTGAGGAAACACTGCTTCCTGCAAAACGCTGGAAGCTACCTTTGTGATTAGTCGAATGTATAATGAACTTAAATGACTCGCAGAAAACCTAAGCAAATTAGTGTTTTTACTATTGTTGTTGCTCATGTTGTTGTTGTTGTTGTTGCTGTTGTAATTAAAAAAAATAAAAAATGAACAAAACGTCTCTTTGGGGATTATGTAATCTCTTTTTAATCCTTTTCTAATCTCTACGTGGTGTTCCAAAGAGAGGGCTCTCTGATCTACAGCCAAATGTGTTTTACTAATAATGACAAACACCCTGTTCAAATCACTGTGTCCTATCACTGTCAGGACAGAAGGAGCTCTACAGTGCCTTGTAATTTTTAACAAGACCTTTAAAACATTAATAGTGTTTTTACTGGCAGGTACAAAATGTTCTAGTAGTTGTATTAAATTATGAGGTTTTCCACTCGTCTTTAGTTGATGATAATACCAATCAACAGCGTGCTGCAGGCATTCCGTTGCAGGTGTGATGTTGGGCGGGGATCAGCAGCTCCGGATCAAACAGACTCTCATTTGGGGCCACATAAAGTTCGGGAATTTTCGGCAAGCTGAGGACTAAACCCTTCCATTTCAGCATAGCTCTTCAAACAGTCATCGTCGTAATGAGTGTCCCGAACAAAAAATAGCAGATCCGTGGCGTCGTTGCTTCAGGGTGCTGCGTCTCTGTAGTGAGGGTGCACAGACCGTGCGTCCCAGGTGCGAATACGTCCACACTCAAAACTATAAGTGCTGAAAGACTGGAATTATGCGTCGCCAAACAGAAGAAATTCCCCTTTCAAAGAAGAGGACAGGACGATGATCTGCACACATGGGCCAAAATCCTCATCCAATTGAAAAACAAAAAGTAAAAACAAGAGAAAATGATGATGATGATGATGATGATGATGAAGACGGTGCTATAGAAGAATAAGAAAAGAAGGTGGCATCACTACCATTGATCATATTTTGACAGTTCCACATAAAAAAAAAAGACTAATTAGCATAACTGATCAATATATGACGTAAAAGATGAGATGTAACCCCAGCGAGTAGAAGAGTAGAGTTCTGAGTTATGATGTGTTGATTTTGACATTTAACTTTTTTGACGGCCCAATCTGTAGACACTAACGGAAATTCTAATTCTAATTCTAATTCTAATACTAATTCTAAAATCCTCACACGGCTCTATGAATCAGGACTGTAGGTCAGCCCTGATTCCTGTCCGGTTCCTAAATAGAGCTTGTTTCTATGGACTTGTTCTTACTTAGGGCTACATCGTCCAGAGCCAACATACTGTACCATGCAGAGTACGTCTTGATCCATAACAAAACCACAGAAATGCTGAAAGTGAAAAAGGGGACAGAGTGTGTGTGCGTGTTTGTGTGTGTGTGTGTGTGTGTGTATGTATGTGTGTACGTGATTGAAAGTAATGTGGACACAACCACAGCCATGGAAAAGCAGTGCCAGTGGGCAGGGTCGTCCGGAATTCCGTCCTTCTCCGAACACCCCCCCCCCCTCGTGCCTGATCCATGGGGGTAAAGTATCCCAGGATCCTCTATTTATACACTGTGTATATTTACAGTGGCGCATGGTTGGGATGCTGCAGTGTGTGAAAGCAAAGAGAAAGTTTTGCTTTCCATCTTCAGTTCAGTTATTCTGAGAGCTGGGGTCGATAACGGGCTGACGCGGTGACGCTGAAAGTTCGGATGCTTTTGCTTCACAGTTGGACGTCTGCGGACCCCCCGGCCCGGCCTGGACTTCGCTGTGAGAGGCTCAAGCAGTGGTTTGCTTTGAGCAAAGACATGGGGAGATTTCTCAGATGTGTTGATTTTGTTAAATCAAACAAAGACAGAAAGACAAAAGTGTGTAATCTTCATGTCATGTCAAATTGTCTTGATTTGAGTGGAACTCTTCAGTATAAACATTTTTTTGACAATGCTGAAAGGTAACTTTGCATAGAGTTTGAATCTGTGTGAAAGTATTTTGCAAAGCATTTGACCTAATATCGCTATGCCATCTCAAACTTTACACAAAGAGTCTTTCTGAAGATCTTACACAATTCATTCATCACTTAATGCACCACCCAAAAAAAAAAAAAAAAAAAAGCAAAGAATGTACCACTATAAAAATCACACACTTAAAAGACAGCATCATAAACATCACACACAACAGTCTTTGTAGGTTGTTATCCTTTTGGAGGACCAGACCACAGCTTTTATGGTGTTGAGTGCCATCCCTCACACAAATACACCTGACACAGTGGATCAAGGGCACGAGAAGCCTCGGAATATAAAACATGAATGAATGAATGAATGAATGAATGAATGGATGAATGAATGAACGAATGAATGAATGAATATCTTTATTGTCCACCAATTTGTCTTTGGCTCATCATACACTAGAACAACAACATAAAAATTCAGACAAGCAGTTAGTAAAACAACACATAGACCAGGTTACAGTACACATTAAAATGAAAAATGAAATGAAAAATGAATAAATAAATAAGTGAATACATAAATACAACATTTGTTCTGACAGACTATATCCACCCCTGTCGTTAATGACACCAGCCTTGTTTTTTTTATATTGTTAAAATAATCCATGTTGATTTCTCTTGCCCTTTAGAATCAAGTAAATATTTCCTCCACCCGAAACCTGTGCATGGCTTTGATTTGGTCCAGAATTGTGTATAATACTTTGAGGAAGAACCACACTCCATACTCAGGTTAACATGTTTAATATAACTAGCAAGGGCTTTTGGCTAAAGAACTTGGTGAACCTTTCCGGACAGCTGAAAGAAAAAAACAAAAACTATTTAAAGCCAACAACACAACTAAACAAACATAGCAATAAACCACAGTCCATCTGAAGCATCTCTGTCAGCCTCCCTGAACTTTAACACCCCGTTTGTCTTTACTTGCCAAACACGTTTACAAGGACTCTTCACTGAGGGCCTTTTGTGGTCATTGAAGTCTTTGCCAGGGGATCTCATGCTCTTTTGAAAACTGCCTTTTCTTTTTGCTTTTCGGGATGAATTTTATGGGCAGGTGTTGAACGGCAGGGGTATGCCACCCGTCAGCGAGCCCCGACAAATGAATTCACCCGCGCTCCAAAACCGCGAAGACACGGGTTTCAACCATGAAACATGACCCGTGTCTTGACAGTGTAACTATGTTTGTCTGTTAGCGCAGTGGTCCTTGTGCTTTACCTGTACCTGAAAGGGAGGGGGTGGGTTTGACGGCTGGAGAATTCGCCTGTTCTGTTCTGCGTGTTATGTTTGACTTTCTGCAGACAGTGATGCATGTCTGCATGTGGCCTCCACAGCTGTATTCTGCCATACATCAACACTGCTCTGCACTGCATGAAAGGTTGGGAGATGTTCAACTCTGATAAAGGAACCTGGCAGGAGAATGCCAGGAATGACTTCAGAACTTCAGTTATTTGCATAAATGAGATGAGATTTTTTTTTTTTTTTGGTGACTTTTTTTGCGACTAGATATGATAGATTGTTTATGAATGGGTAGGTCGATCATTTTATGATGATTTCTTCTTTGGTTCCAGACATTTTTGCAAATAAACAAATAAATAAAAGATGTGTTTTGTTTGTTTGTTTGTTTGTTTTTCCTTATCCAGGGACCAGCTATGGCTAACAGCACTGAATCTGTTCATGGTTAGCTTGAGTGGTCTAAATGATTGGGGGACATTGGTGTGAATGGGTTTGGGGATGGGGTTAGAAGACCCTAATCTTCCCAGGATTTACCTGTTATCCATCATTGGTCATTAAGACCCCTGTTGCTAGGCAGGTCTGTGCAAAGTGTTCCGTTGCTGGACTGTGGAAGTGGCGGAATGCCCTGGCCTGTTCCCAGGCCTGCTCCTTTTACACTAGTCCATAATTAAGGATATAACCTCGCCTAACTACCGAAGGCCATTCAGGCTAAAGGAGGAATGACCGAGATCCAGGAACAATTAGGAAAAATAGGATTGAGTAATTATGGTCAACTTCTCAAAGGCAACTGGACAAGTTAGCTTCATGCTAAAGCTAGCTACTGAATGCCACCATACGTACTGTCTTGTAATCTTTCTTGATGTGAGCTGTTCTGATAAGGCAGACAGAAAAGGAATGAATGCCCAACAGAACATATAGAGATTCTGTTACAAGGTTAAAATAGTGGAGGAGAAAGCATGAATTAGCTTAAACCTAACAGCTTTATAGAGAGGGTACACTGAAATGATTTGGGGAAAATAATGAACTGGCTGAAAGCTATCTGAATAGTGGAGACGATCAGTCAGCTAATAGCCAACAACTACAATGTACAAATATTTTTTGAAAGTGATGGCTGAAATGTATGAAATAGCTGAAAGTTAGCAGTTATATTTAGTGATTTATATTGGTCTGTTTGCTTCTATAGTTACATGGGTTACTACTGTGTGTTTGTGTGTGTGTGTGTGTCCATGCTTAGTGCTTGACTGGGCAAGAGGAAGGGATGTCACAGGGAGTTATTTTAGCAAAGTAACGAATCGGGCGATTAAAAATGGGCTCGCGGTTCGCTGCTGGCATCCAGAGTATTCCACGTATGCTATTCGAGGGGTTTGTCGCGCACGTTGCTAAGGGTAGCACAGCGTTGTTTTAAACACACGTGCATGCAGAACAGGAAGAGTCCCTCATATTCCTGCTCGTGATACTGGGCCTCTATTACTCAGACATGTCACCCCATGTATTGTTCAGTTTACATACTGTGTTCAGTTCATAAACTGGTTCCCTGGTATTTAAGGCGCTCAAAAGGAGTGTTGGCGTCAGTCTATCAATTCCTATAAAGATTTAGTGTCACCACAAAGGATGAGTGCTCTAACACTGTATGTGTAATAACTGGTTCTCAGGTCACTTCCTAAACATTTTATAGAGCCAAGAAAAAAAACCTATTAATAAATCTATTAATAAACCCATTCTGAAGGTATCGCCAGTTTGAGTATATGGTTAAATGGATGGCAAAATAGTTGTGGGTCAAACCAAGAGGTATATGATCGATATTAATATATGTATTTACAGTCTGGTAAGTTATTTATTACCTTATTAATTATTATATGACGTATTAATAAATGTATAGAAGATTGAAGTCTGATAAAAACATTGACCAAAACAACAATATTAGTAGTGTTTTAATCGTATATATATATATAT
Organism: Chanos chanos; assembly: GCF_902362185.1. Taxonomy (NCBI): domain Eukaryota; kingdom Metazoa; phylum Chordata; class Actinopteri; order Gonorynchiformes; family Chanidae; genus Chanos; species Chanos chanos. Next base: position 3,018,149 of record NC_044505.1, read on the forward strand.
ATATATATATATATATATATATATACACCTTGGTATCATCACCCATATACTTATTTGAAACACATTCCATAAATGGAAAGAGATTATTTATATCTGCATGCAACCACAGTCTCCCGTACGCTGTAATTCTCAAATATCTGCCCGATTTCTCGCTTCAACCTCCTCTTGCTTGTTCAGTGTAGCGTCATCAAACCATAGCAGAGATGGAGAACCTCTATGAACTTTCCTCTACCATCTTTTGAAAATGGGAAAGAGCCCCGCATTTCTGAGCTTTTTAAGCATTGACGGGCATTCGCTTTTGCACCATTTTGCATGGGATACTGGGTGGCTGTGCTGGTAACTAGCTCATGTGTCACATCGGGAGATAAACTCATCTGCGGTCTTCAGGTCAGAGATGGGGGATTTCCATCCAGTGGCGATGGACGTATTTAAAACTCACTCCGGTGACAGTAACCGCAAAGAAGATATATTTGGACTTTCCAGGAATAAATTATATGAGAGGAATTTCTCATGGGGCAACGGGCTGTCAGGTTTGTGTGGGGTCACTTGAATCCAGCCCTGGATCAAAGATGTGCTGATAGCAGAGTATCACATCTTGAGTATCTGAAAGATATCTGTTTTTAAAAATATCTTTCGTTGCCAAATTGCAAGCATCATGTCTTTCTAACACTGATACCTCTGCATAAGGGGATTCACTTTATTGGGCTCCTGAAAGGAGTCAGAATAGTGCTGGTGTAATTAAATCTTAAACAAAGCGCAGTTTATGGACTAAAATGAAAAACTTCCCACATTTAAGTTTGTGCAGGGGTTGATAGAGGCTGTGTACTTACACTTGCAACATTCACAGGCAATCCCTCAGTGTCATTGTACTGAGATTCCTCATAGTACAGAAAACTGCACGCTCTGTACTTGGCACAGAATTACGGTTTTTTTTTATATATATATATGTGTGTGTGTGTTTTTCTCGTTTTCCTTGTTGTGATTTCTATAGTCTTGTCTCTCAGTCTTCTGCCTTTGTGTCAGGGGCCGCGGTCTTTCCGTCCACCTGTCCAGACAGCTGCTATTGTGCGCACTGTGTGTGGCTGAGTGGGTCGGTGGTGTCATTGCGACCTTGTGGGGGTGACCTCCGAGGGCACAGGCGTGTGAACAAGAAGGCAGCCTGTCAGTAAACCCGGAATTTTATTCACAATCCAGTGACAGCTCTGACATCCACTGATAGACCCATCGTAGTTTATTTTTTTATGTGTGTATTAGTCAGCAAGATGTGTCTTGACTTTTTTTTTTAGGGATCTGATTGGCAAAAGTGTGAATTAAAGTAAACAGGATCCAGTTTGGATTCATTGTTTAAGACTGAAAACGGAAAAGGACAACAGTGTAGCCCGGGGGATTTTTAATACATTCAGTTTAAGTTAAATGACTACTCCATGTATACTAAATTCCAAATTGGTAATGTGTCTGTCAGTACATTGGGTTTATGTGAGATGCATAAGCTTTTGCCATTTTTTCCATTGCTCATGTATGTCACATGATGTTGGTATGCCTGTTTATTGAATAACATCTTGGTTCATTTTAAGTATTGTCTGAAAGGGTTGTGAAGAATTGTGATAAAAACATGCAGCAATGCATCATAAATCAGGGACACATCACCATGAACACAAAACTTTATTTATCTAAAATAATGTACCAGGTAAACGGGTTGGAAAATGGCAGTGCAATGAAAGGATAAATAATCATCAGTATTTTTCCATATTCAAATGACAAGAGCATCTTGGTGACTTATTATAGCCCTGTCACTGGTATTCATGTGGGACATACACATTTTTTCCAATAGATGGCGTTATTGTCAATATTCAACAGGATATTAATTATTTGCAGGAATTTCAATTCACTGATCAAGATAAATGGGTAAGTAAATATTGTAAGATACAAACTGCTTAGTAGCAATAGTATCAGATTCTTTTGCAGTGGAGAAATTGACTCATTATTCCAGAAATGGTGAAGAAGCAACAGGCGCATGCCGCTATAAAGTCTGTAAAGTCTTTTCTTCATCCAACATTTATTTAAAAGAAAAAATTCTTATAATCTCATTCCATTCTCATGAAAGGTGACTCTCCTTAAAACACACAAACACACACACACACACACACACACAGACAGGTGAATGTCTTCAGTTCTAAATCTAAATGAATCTCTGGAGATTTTAAATATCATAAAGACAATAGATGCAAATTATAACGTCTTCTCCATTGATAAGAAACACAGAGGCATTTTTTTTCCTAATTAAAGTTTAAAAAAGCAGAAAGGCTGAATGACAATTACCTCATTATGTTTCAGTAGACTTTCTCCACTAAGTACCTCTGTGGAGGAGGAAAGAGAGAGAGAGAGAGAGAGAGAGAGAGAAAGGGACGGGGGGGTGGAGGGGTGGGGGCTGACAGAGCTGCTCCGAAGGGGGCTGCTCAGTGTGCCTTCCTAAATTAGCTATGGGAGCTGTTAGGTTGAGGGTGGAGTCTTGCCTTGTCACTGTCTCTTTGGTGAGTTTTACCTGCCTTCCCACAGTGTGAGGAGTACATTTGGGCTGTGTGTGTGAGACAGAGTGTGTGCTTACAGGAGGAGGGAAAGAGAGTGAGAGAGACGGAGAAAGAGAAAGGCATACTGCAGTGAGAGGAAAGATCAACACTGCAAAGATACCGGACTTGTGTCTTCTTATACTTCTCTCTGGACAATTTCTCAGATTTTTTTTCAATTAATTGTTACTATTATTATCTGTTTGTTTGTTTGTTTTTTTTTACATTTTGCAAATTATTCTCCAAGTTGCACAGCAACTAGCTGTGGACATGGCTGGTTGTGTGCACAGGACAAGGGTGCGTGAGGCACAGACTTTTCTAAAGTGCCTCTTTGTATTACTTTCACTAGGCTCTTGCTTTTCATCTGCGGATGCACAAGATTTTGACCCAGCGTTCCTCTACAGGCAACGATCTGGACCTAATGCCGAATCAATCTTGGTAGCCAACAATGGGATCAGAGTCCCTTTTGGACGCTCTGTGTATCTGGACCCTGTCAACGACCTGGTGACTGAAATATTGCCGGGGGACCGCTGCCACATCACAGTCCTGGACAACGACCCGTTGGCCCAGAAACCCGGAATGCTGACCCCTAAAAAATTTCCCTGCGCGTTCGGGCCCGAGGAAGTGAAATACACTCATTTCGGGTCCCGGAGCCCCAGCAAGGATCGTGTGAAGCTTCAGCTGAGGTATGACTCTCAGACAGACACTGTCATCATCCCCTTCATGCTGGAGGTGGAAGTGGTCTTTCAGCAGCTGGAGATTCTTACACGCAACATGCCTCTGGTCGTGGAGAAACTCAATGGTCAGAGCAATCCCATTGACAAGAAAGGACTTGAGTTTGCTTTTGAGGACGGCGTCACGACATGCAAGGTGACCACTCTGGTTGGCGCCGGCGGTCTTCCCAGGTATGGCAAACTTGTTGATAACTCTGTTAATGGCCAGATGATTGATTGTGATGAATTTCTTAAGAGAGGCATTCGATACCAGCACACTGCCACCACCAACTCACCTAACAGAGACTACATACCCATGTTAGTGGAGGTACAAGACAAAGAGGGCAACACTATTCAACAAGAGCATTTCCAGATTATGGTTAGAATCAAAGAGGGTGCTGAAAATACGCCACCAAAGCCCAGCTTTGTGGCTATGATGATGATGGAGATTGACCAGTTTGTGATGACAGCTATAACCAGTGATATGCTGGCAGCTGAAGATGTTGAATCAGATGCTGACGATTTGATTTTTAACATAACTTCACCCTTAGGCTACCAGCAGGGTTATATTATCAGCACAGATGATCAAAATCTGCCCATCACCTCTTTCTATCAGAGAGATATTAAGGATCTGAAGATAGCTTATAAACCTCCTTCTGAAGATTCTGACGTAGAGAGAATTTTCCAGATTGAATTTGAAATAGTTGATACTGAAGGGGCTGTATCGGACACCTTTGCTTTCATGATTGTTGTAAAGCCCATGAATACTTTAGCTCCCGTGGCAACTAAGAACACTGGACAACTTTTGTTTGAAGGACAATCTCGACCCCTGTCTAGTTCTCATAATTTAGAAATCAGTGATGAGGATAACCTTGACGATGTCAAGATCACTGTCGTTGACGGCCTGAAACATGGTGAGCTCACGGTTTTAGGGTCACGCAAAAAATATTTCACACCTGCCGACCTGGATGCCGGGATTGTTGTGTACCAACATGACGGAAGTGATACCTACAGTGACAACATCATTTTCAGAATGACAGATGGCAGTAACGAGGTGGAATTTTTATTTCCCATTACAATTGCTCCCACCGATGATGAGCCACCAATTATCAATGCTAACACAGGTATTGTGCTTTTCAAAAATGAAATGATGCAGATCTCCCCGTTTATTCTGAGTGCCACAGATATCGATTCAGAGGATTCAACCATTAAATTCATATTAGAAGAGCCATATTCAACTGTTGGAGAGCTGCTTCTTAGGCAGGTGGAGCCCCCTGCTGATCCTTCCACCTGGAAGTTCAGTGAAACTGATGAGATGTTTGAACAGGTTGTAACAGAGTGGTTCCAGCAAGACATTCTTGATGGAAAGCTGTTCTACCGCCATACTGGACCCCACAGCACCACCACAGTAATGGACCAGTTTGTGTTCACAGTCCAAGATGACAATGACCCCCCGAACCAGTCTGGAAAACATACATTCGCCATTAAGATTCATCCAGTGGACGATCTGCCACCAGAGCTTTACCCCGGAACCACTCTGCACATGACAGTCAAAGAATATGAGCTGACGTTTTTCAAGAAGAAGTTCCTTCGATACACGGACCTGGACTGTGATGACAGAGATCTTAAATACACCATCATAACATCTCCCACTGACACAGATGAGAATCATCCAGTTCCTCTCGGAGACATTGTACTAACTGACAGCCCTGACATCATCATAAGTGAGTTTACCCAAGCTCAGGTCAACCACCACAAGGTGGCATATAAACCGCCAGACCAGGAACTGGGTATCACACCAAAAGTGGTCCAGTTTTCTTTCACTGTGGAAGACACAGCTGGGAATTCAGTAGATGGTGAGTTCACTATTTTCTTACAGCCTGTTGACAACAAGCCCCCTCTAATCACCAACACTGGTTTCACTGTGCTGGAAAGAAGCATGTACATCATCACCAAAAAGGAACTGGATGCTTCTGACCAGGACACAGAAGCTGAGAACATTATATTCACTGTGACCCAGATTCCCAGATATGGGCAGCTGCAGTATTTAGGAATCGACATGTCTAGAGGGGAGACCTTCATCCTAGAGGACATTGAGAGCGGTCGGCTGGCTTATATCCACAGCGGCGAGGAGTCTCTCAACGATGTCATTAAGTTAGACGTGAGTGACGGCTTCCATGAGGTGCCTGTTATCATCAAGATCAGCATAAAGCCAGTAGATGATGAGGTCCCTACTATAATGCTCCCTGCAGGCCTGCTAGGAGCCTCCATTGATGTGCTAGAGAATGGAGCCACAGAAATCACGAGCAACGTGATCCAGGGTCGGGATGAGGACACAGATGATCTAATGCTTACTTTCATTGTGGAGGAGCCACCCAAACTGGGGGAAATCCTAGTGAATGGCGCCCTAGCCGAGCGCTTTACCCAACAAGACATCATCAATGGTGTGGTTGTCTATGCTCACACCAGTGGTGAAATCGGTCCAGTCAAGGTGCATGACTCCTTTAACCTCACCATCTCTGATATGTCAGATGAATGGGTAGTAGGCGGCAACAAAGTTCAAGGGGTCAGAGTGCATGTCACTATCCTTCCTGTGGACAGTATTCCGCCTATCGTTAGTGTTGGGGAACAGTTTATTGTAGTTGAGGGGGAAAAGAATGTAATTAAGCTGGATCATATAACAGCTGAAGACATGGACACAGATAACGATGACATTCTTTGCACTATTATCGTTCAGTCAACATCTGGCTATGTTGAAAATATTTCTCCAGCCCCTGGGTCGGAGAAGTCAAGAGCAGGAACTGCCATCACTGCCTTTAGCATTAAGGACGTCAGTCTTGGTCACATATACTATGTCCAAAGCATCCATAAAGGAGTGGAGCCAGTGGAGGACCGATTTACCTTCCGTTGCTCTGATGGCATAAACTTCTCAGAACGCCACTTTTTTCCCATCGTCATCAGGCCGGCCAATGATGAAAAGCCTGAGATCTTCATCCGTGAGTTTGTCGTAATGGAGGGCATGAGCTTGGTCATAGACACACCCATCCTGAACGCTGCTGATGCAGATATTCCAGGAGACGAGCTGGAATTTGAGATCATCAAGAACCCCAAACACGGCAACATAGTGCAGCAGCTGAGTACGGGAACAGTTCCCGTTATCAAATTTTCACTGGAGCAGATCAAGGAAGCGTCCAACATTGTCTATGAACATGATGACTCTGAAACAAAAGAAGACAGTTTTGAAATCAGGCTCAGTGATGGGAAACACAGCGTTGAGGAAAAGGTGGTTATCATGGTCATTCCTGTTGATGATGAGACGCCAAGAATGGCTATCAATGATGGCCTGGAAGTGGAAATTGGAGAGACAAAAACAATTAGTAATAGGGTTCTCAAAGCCACGGATCTTGACTCTGAGGACAAAGAGCTAACATACATTGTTCGCTTTGGCCCAAGTCAAGGTTATCTCCAGAGAGTTACCAAACGTGGTGATGTCATCGGCAACATAAGCATTGGAATGAACTTCACTCAAGACGAAATTGACAAACAGTTGATCCAGTACGTTCACACGGGCCAGGAGGGCGTCCGCGACCTCCTCAAGTTTGATGTCACAGATGGCATCAACCCCCTCATCGATCGGTACTTCTATATTAACATCGGCAGCATTGACATGGTCTTCCCTGATGTTATAAACAAAGGTGTGACCCTCAAGGAAGGGGGCAAAGTGACCTTGACAACTGACCTGCTCAGCACTACCGACATCAACAGCCCAGACGAGTATCTTACCTTTAGCATCACACGTGCCCCCAGCAGAGGTCATCTGGAGTGCACTGATTTTCCCGGTGTGCCCATCTCCACTTTTACTCAACTACAACTGGCTGGCAACAAGATATACTACATCCATACTTCAGATGATGAAATGAAGATGGACAGTTTTGAGTTTGAGGTGACAGATGGCTACAATCCAGTTTTCCGCACTTTCCGTGTGTCCATCACAGATGTGGACAACAAGAAGCCGGTCCTGACTGTTAACAAGCTGGTGGTGGGTGAAGGGGAGACAAAGCTCATCACACCTTTCGAGTTGACTGTGGAAGACCGCGATACACCGGACAACCTCTTGAGATTCGTGGTCACCCAGGTCCCAGTGCATGGCCAGTTGTTGTTCAATGGCACCCAAGCAATCACCACTTTCACCAAGCAAGACCTGAACGAGAATCTCATTTCTTACAAACACGACGGAACCGAAAGCAACGAAGACAGTTTCTCGTTTACAGTGACAGACGGGACCCACACAGACTTTTACGTCTTCCCTGACACGGTTTATGAGACACGCAAGCCACAGATGATGATCATCCAGATCAACATGGTGGACAATGGTGTCCCTCAGATTGCAGTCAACAAAGCTGCACCCACCTTAAGGGTTCTGCACACAGGACATTTGGGATTTTTGATCACCAGTAAGGTACTGAAAGCTGAAGACAGGGATAGCCCAAACAAAGTGCTCAAGTTTTCAGTGTCTGAGCCTCCTCTACATGGATACATCATGAACACTGCTCTAGGAAATGACAGCGTCAAGACTTTCTCTCAAGGTAAGCAATGAATAAATAGTTGTATTTAATAATTACACTGGTACTTAGATTTTTTAATTAAATGCATGTTTTGTGCTTCCATTTCTCATTCCCTTTAATATTTAAAAATTATATATATATATATGTAAATGTATGCCTAAAAATATATTGACAAGAAAATCTGCCCCCCCTCCAAAAAAAATCCTCCTCACAAGACTTGTTTAGCTTGTGAGGTTTTTAACACAAGTTTCTTAAAACTATTCTTTCATATATTCTCTAAGAACTTTTCATTGTCCCTCATAGCTGATATTAATGACATGAAGATCTGCTATGTGCTGCTTGATGGAAGCAATGCCACCAGTGATATCTTCTATTTCACTGTGGAGGACAACGGTAAGATCTTTTTTTTTTCTTTAAATTACCTCTGGTCTCTAACTCTCCCTCATTAACTTAAAGTGTCATGTTTCCCCAAAAGCTGCTGCTGTTGTTTCAGGGGTCTGAGCTCTTTCAGTTTCTTCCATTTAGACTTTTAGCTTAAGGAAGCGGTTTTAGCTTCCCTGTCAGTCAAGAGTCTGTTTGCATCATAAAGGCTTAGACCAGTTGGCCATGACTGACAACTTCTCGCCTCATTGCAAAGGGTGGAAAGGGGATAACAGAGGGGTCCGAGGCACTGAAAAGACTACCAAACATCATTGTTATCTAACAATGGCTTTTCCCTAAAGTTTAGTCTTCCCCATCCTCCATATTGTTTCAGGTGACGCTCTAAAATGACATGTGCTACTTTTAATTACACAGGCATCCTAACTATTCCGAATGTGTCATTCCCAAGTATTCCAAATGTGTCTGTTGCACTGGAAATCTATCCTGCAAAAACCAAAATAGCTGGGTCCTGTCATGTGACTAGAAAGACCAGAGATGTTTCAATGTCACTGCCAAGCACAAACGCCTGTTGAGCGCTGTAAGTGAGCAGCTCTTTGAAGTCTTTAGAATATGGGTTAGTGTCACAATGCCCCAAACTGCCATCTGCTCACTTGTTTTGTCTCAACCGATGCAGTTTGTATTCTAGACATATGTGTTGGACATCATGCTGTTTAAATGACTATTCTTTCCCTTGCTTGTCAACACTGATCTCACACACTGCTTAGTGCCAGTAGGGTCCTCATTTCCTCAAGGGAAGTCATGCTTGGAAGGCTTTGGATTTCAGTCTCTGTGCATATTTATATTCTTGCAAATTCACTTTTGGTAGAATTTCATACGAACCATTCCTCTAGAGTTTCCCAACAATGTGATGGATACATTTTCATTGCAAATGATCATTTCAAGTCGCTCTTAGGCATTAAAAATTCGTTTATGTTTTATGACCAAAGTGATTTCAGTTGTGATAGCAGTTTTTTAAGTCCATCCTTGCAAAATATCATGATGAAAAGTTTTCAAATGTTGCCCACATCAAGTCCGTAAGGCGTTTTCATACATAGTTTTATAGGTTGAACTAACTTGGTTCAGTCAAACGTAGCTTTACACTGTGCACTTTTACGGCATCACAGATATATATATATATATATATATACATACATACATACATACACACACATAGTGAATGCAAAGCAAAGTAACAAACTATAACAGGTGGAGTGCTCTGCTATTTTAGCATCAGCTGTAAACGCCAAAACATATTCCAAGGTTTTGAAACATGATCCACGCTGCACAAGTTTGTTCTATAATTATGATGTATTGAGAACTATCAATGCATCAGGGTTTGAGAGTGACAGATTTTTTTTTTAATTTTTGTACATTTTTTTGTTTGGTGCGAACGTAACATTTCTAGCAAGTCTCTACATGTCCCTTGCTAATTATGTATCCAGTCCAATAGCTTTTCACCTTGTTTTAACTTGAACCATGTTTCTCAGTAATTAGGATGTAACACAAGGAAGTGTTACTGATTAAAAGCTACTGTTAAAAGCTAAGATATCACTAGATCTTAAAAATCCTCATTTATAGTATAGACATATTTATCTAGTTTTCAAAGGACATCTTGTCAAAGTTTGGGTGATTTTCAGAGATGAACTCTGAAGTCTGGTGCAGTCTATATGCTGGGACAGTAAACAATGTTTAATGCCTTTTTCTTTTTTTTAACATTCAGAATGAAACAAGTTAGTCACTCCCAATTCCACCAGTCAAAGAGCACACAAATAAATTCATTTCATCACCACCAAAAAAAAAAAAGAAAGAAAGAAAGAAAGAAAGAAAAAGAGCTTTTATTTGGACTGTAGTATGAACTGCATTATGTTCTTTAAGCATCTTGTGGGAACCAAGTCTGCATGGCCTGTTTGAACTGGAAGTAAATAATCTTTGTGCGTGAGAGGCAGACAATGGTCTCTAGTTAAACTCGCATTTGACCTCTGTTTGTGATCTCACTGTTTGAGATTCCATTCAGCTCATCAAGACCAGGTGTAGAGGTCTTCATCTCACTCCTTCTGCTGACCAGTATTCACACAGCCTATGCACTGAATGGACCATAAAAGCCTTAGGGTTTTGACCTACACCCCCTCTGAACACACACACATACTTCCAAGACAAGGGGATAAAATGGGAAAAAACCTTTAGCTGATTAGGCAGAAAGCCTGTTACAGGTTAGACGTGTTCAAACAGGCGGGAGAAGCTTTGCTGGTCAGCAAACATGAGCCCTTTGGTAAAAGCCCTTAGTCTGAAGAGCTCTAGATTCACCAGGGTGGTCAGGACAACCAGGTGTTTGTCTCATCCTTTGTGGAAACACCATTTTCAGTATAGTTTTAGTCAGATTGGATGCATGCCTTCGCTTTACTAATACATTTGTATAAGAGATCGAACAGATCGTGTAAAAATATTAAACTGCCATCATGTGTATCATTGGTGCTTAATTCATGTCACGTTACCAGATAGTTACATTTCCAGTCATCCCAGTTAATATCCAGTGCTCTCGTCTCACTTCGATCACTGGGACTGTAATTCCTCAGAGCGAATTAATTATGTCCAGTAATCAACCTTCCAGGTGTGTATTCGCGCCGCAGCACGGCACGTATCGCAAGACGTGGGGGGGTTTAAAACGAGAAAGCGTTTGCCTGGCGCTGTGATAACTGTGTGTCCAGCGCGACCCTTAAAGGAATGTGGTAGTGACTGAAGCATTCCCTGGCACTGGCACACTGGCAGGACGACAGCTGGAGGTCGATGGCATTTCGGGAGCCAGGGGGAAGTTATCTATAAAGAGGGGGCTCTGACAGCATTGTATATTCACGTCACCCTTCGGAGTCAAAGAGGACGTGAGATCAGAGGTCACCTTTCATATCCCTGTGCTCTCTGGCAAAGAGAAGACAACAGAGAGATTCCCTTTAGGCCAAACCCTGTACAAGTTTGTACATGGCCTTTGCTGCAGATTGTCTTTTCGTTTTGTTTTTTTTTGTTTTATTTTAATTGCCTTTGAAGCAAGCCCTATAAGCACATTAAATATTATGTCTTCTCAGTGCTCTGACAGTCCAGCCCAATCCCAGCTCAGTGGAACTTAGTTCAGTTCTAATTTCTTGTTCACACTTACGCCTGAAGTAACTGAATTCAAATGCAAGTCAAAGTCAAAACGTTTACTGTCATGTGCACAGTTAGAAAAAACGTTCCCAAGCGATGAAATTCTTACTTTGCCCTCCACTCTGTACATATGAATTAAATGTGCACTTCAATTCAGATTCCTACAGTAGACTGTGCGTTTTAATGCCATCCAACACTCTGCCACAGCTGCCTGTGGCTGCCCAGGACTGGCATCAGAATTCATTAGCACTGCATAAGCAGGG
>NC_044505.1:3032308-3144808 GCF_902362185.1 Chanos chanos
TGGGGGCTCGCGCAGACAGGTGTGTGTTTGTGTGTGTGTGTGTGTGTGTGTGTGTGTGTGTGTGTGTGTGTGTGTGAGATCTGCTCGCGGATCTCCTTTCAAAGTCGCCTCGACGCCCTGCCGTAATCCAAACCCATCCCCAGATAGCCTGATAACCCCGAGGCTTCCTCCCCACTCACAGAAGCCCTGGGGTAGACTGGCATTTTTCTTCTAAAAAAAAAAAAAAAAAAAAAAGGAAGGAAGAAAGAAAGAAAGAAAGAAAGAAAGAAAGAAAGAGAGAGAGAGAGAGAGAGAGAGAGTGGCTAGAGTGGCTGGATTACATTTGGTTGCTTCCACAGGGCAAATTCACTGTAAGAGTTTAATTTTGGATTAAGTAAAATGTTAGCATGAGAGTATGCATGTGCCTTTTGCACAAATGAATTTAACAATGTACTGGGTGCAAAATAACTCTGAAACTGTCTTGGAATTGGCTTTGGATAAAAGCGTCTGCTAAATGAATAAATGTAATTGTAACATCACATAAACTTATATGCAGAACTCCTCATCAACTTGTACCAGTATGCTGTGTAGTGGTGGTTGGAAAGGAACCGACCAGCATTTCAAAGAAGAAAAATAACCGTATGCATGGAATGACCAACACATGAACTTTATAATCGGGGGACTAAGCAGTGAAGTTTTGTGTACTGTCAGTCCTTAAGCTTTAATAAGCTTACTATATATTTGCCTCAGATGAATGAACTGGGTCACGCAGGACAGTAGCAGCACCCCCCCCTCCCCCCTCCCCCCAGCGGAGTACAGTCCTCCTTCCTCATGAGCCCTGGTTCCTGCCCTTCCTAACTGTGTTTTCTGATCTAACCTGTCAGTTGTGTCAACAGCCGCCGCAGGATTTACTGTCCCGTGGTGCCAAAGACTGCTCTTAAAGGCTGGAGCCTCCTCTCTGTCCGACTGGCAAAAGGGGTAGATTTATGGGATTGTGTGAGTGTGAGGGATGGGATGATGTACGGCCGCGAGGTTATTCTTATCATCCGCATATGGCAAAGCTGTTTCAGCGCTCTGGGACCTGTCACCGTGATGCTCGCTCTCTCTCTCTCTCTCTCTCTCTCTCTCTCTGTCACACATACACACACACGCATAGACACATGCTGCAACTCTCAGTTTCTCATATCTTGATTCTTACTGTGGTTCGTGCTGCTCTTTTGCTCTCTTCCTTGTTCATATCTCTGTCTTGTTCTCTCCATTGTCATGGGTGAGGTTTGTCTCTTTGCCTTGGTTTTTTTTTTTTCACCCCCACCCCCTTCATCTCCCTCCTCATCACTCACTTTCTCCCTCCCTCTCCCTTTTTTCCCCACACCCCCTTTCTGCCCATACTCCTATAAGAATCCTGACCCCCACCTCCCATCCCCACCCCCACCCCCGGGCCGTTTTTGGTCATTCCAGTTCGTGCTTCTGTGTCGTTCTCACAGGGTGACACAAGTGTCTAGTGGCGTTACCGGTGTCAAAGGGGACATGTTCGGCCTGTCACTCAGTCATTTTTCAATCTCCCCCCCCCCCCTCCTCCGCAGTCTCTCCACCAAAAGCTTGACTACATATCCGTCCTGTGGATACTTACACTACACAGCAATGTCCAGTGGGGCTGGAGGCACTAATGTTACTACCTCCTCTCAAGAAAAAAAAAAAAAAAAAAAAGAATCCTACCCTATGGAATGCTTGAAATCCCTTGAGGAAGCTAAGTTTAGCTTTGCGCTCCAACTAACTGACTCCAAGGGATGGAAGAAGAGCAAAGTGCTTTTCGAGATGGATGGATGAGTGTCTTTGATAGATCCACGAACATACCCTTAAAACTTTTAAAAGGGATCAGCCAGAGACTGGACACACACTGCACCAGCTGACCATCATGAGGTCATGTGAAGTTTTTTAATAAAGGTCATGTGACTTTTAATCGAGGTCAGTGTGCCTAGCCATGTTTGGGATGCTTCTCGCACCACGTGGCGGGATGTGGCGCGTATATAAATGGAAAGACAAACGAAGAAAAGGAATAACCATCATCCCTGTCACTCAGATGGAGGGATAAACTTAGCCGAACGGTGTTGCACAGCCTTGCATCATGCCGCGGGCTGTGAAGTGCGTCGGCCTCCTGTTTAGTTATCCCTCCTTAGCCCCCCTCCGGGCCCGAATTCACATACGGGGTTATAAAAAGACCCAGAGAAGAGTGTTAGCCAAAAGGTCACACTCTTTCTGTGTTTCTGTTGGTTCCCAGTACTTAGAGAGAGAGAGAGAGAGAAACACTTGTCTGCAGTACATTATCATCAATAAACCAGTAAAACTGAGATACACAATATGGCTATCAAAGACGGGAGAGGTACTTTAAAGTAAAGTAAATTGCAAGCTCAAGAAAATAGTTCATGTCAAATGTAACTTTTCCGCAAAATAGTTTGTCTTTCTTTTTGTCTGCTGTTGTTATTACTACTAGTTTTAGAACATGTCGTTTTATCGTTATCCGATATATATATCGCAGAAAACAGAAAAGATGGGCACCTGAACATTCTCCAAAATTAATCTCGCCATAGTTCTAGCAAAATTAGTTCGTTTCCTCAAGGAGTTATTGTATTGATACTGGAATATGCACATATAGTTACTGAGAACAACCAAATACGTCTGATAACATAGGAGCGACAGATTAAGTTACATCTCCATTATGTCCTCAATCCTAGGTGTTTACATGAGACCATCTTGAGAATCTTAGCAAATGTGTCCACTGGGTACTATTAAAATGGCAATGGTAAATTAGACTGACCTGAACATGCTAAGGTTACAGTACCGCAAATGAAGCCAAAGGGGGCCATGTCATTTAAGGATGGCTGCACCTCTGGCCATGCTGTAAACCATTCCCGTGCCCATGAAAACGTGAAAAGCTGTAGCCCTGCTACTGTTGATATACTGGCGAGCTAATTTGAAAGATTAGCATAAATCATAGAGGTTAATTTATTAAGGAGTTGAATGGGGCGTCAAATCGTAATGTCTCACCTATAAAGCATTTCATCCCAGAAGAGTTATATCGACAGTTTGAAACGTAAAGGTAATTGGAACCGCCACGGTCAACATCCAGCCTAAATGTTAGTTGTAAAGCCTGCTGTAAATTTATTCATAAATCAAATCGCGTGTAGGTCGCTCCGACTTCTATTCCTGTAGCTTTATTAAAGTTCCGGGCGACCTGGACCATGCGGAATGTGGCTATTCGTCAGCCAAGCATTCTCTCCTGCACGTTATTGCACTCATAAATATCTAAGGACACCCAGGGCAGTCTTCTGTGACCCCTTTACGATGCCTTGGTCTATTCATCCAGTTAGCTCCAGTGTTCTAGTACATTACTAACGCATCATTTGATGCAGGAGTTTACGACCAAACTAAGGAAAAGCTTTGTGTTTTGCGTTTCCAGTCCATATATATATATATCCACTGAAAGTGTTAGCATTATTGCTCTGCCTTTTCTTATTTTGTGTTATGAGCAAACTGCCTCATCCGAGAACGCATCCACCTTTGGTTTACTTGTTCATACCTTGAATTGACTTGAATCCTCTTTGGGTTCCTGAGAGGAAAGAGAAAGAAACCATGACAGTGGGGTTTTTAGGCCACCCAGACGGTGCCTGCTGTCTGTCTCAGTTGTTCCCCCTACAGGGAACAAAAGCTGACGTGAGGAGGGAGGAAAGGGAGGTGAGGGAGTGAATGAGTGTGTGCTCCGATACAGCTGTCAGAATCTGAAAAACTCAGGGAGAGCATGCCGTGAGAAAGGGGAGAGAAAGAGGGATCTTTTGCCAAATGTTCATACGGCTTGGGTCCACAGTGCGACCCCTTCCCTTGCCCCCTTGTCAAATAGCCACTGTAAACCAGCAGCTGTCAGTCATACTGGGTTGTAAAGCCATTTAGTCAATATCTCCAAGTTAATGGCCGGGCTGACAGAAAAGACCACGCTAAAAACAAGGCTTGATCTCAACAATAGATTCAAATATCTCTGCCTACACAGATCTTTCTGAACCACCATAATGTCCCTCAACATCGAAACATCCATTGTAAGGACCATTTATGCGTTTAGGGATTCAATTACACCGGAGGGCATCTGACTGTTTAAGCAGCAGCTTAATGCCTTGTTTCAAACTGTGAGAACCTAGCAATACCTAAGCACAGTCAGGTAGACAACTCATCACTAGTCAGCTGCTATTTATCAGTTACTCCAAAGGCTTGCACAGTAAAAATGGACACTGAACCTTTGCTTGGCAATACTGGGATTTTTAAAAGGCTATAACAAACAGCTTTTGGTTAGGCATGGGATTTTCTTCTCTGGCGACGGCAGCAGTACGTGCTGTGGGAGTGTTTGTCACTCTATCTGGTCACTCAGGATAGAGGGGTTAATGTTTTCAGCAGCTTTTTTTTATTTGATCCGCGTCGGTAATCCAACTCTGGTTTTTTAACACCCCTGGAGTCAGGCGGCTTAATTATAGACTAGATCTATTATTCATCCTGCTGTTTGGCAAATCTGCCTTTCAGTTTAGCTCTTGATTTATGACATTCACATGCGTGCTTAATAGCTGCAACCAGCTTCTGTTCAACTTTAAATCTATCCCACACCTGAACTGATCTCATGATTGAAAATTGATTCATTAATTTGATATTTGTTGAGGAACTTTCTTGTTATACCACAGAAAATGTATTGTCCTGTGTAAATTTGAGGAAGTTGTTCATAATCTCTCTGGTAGGTATAATGTACCAGATGAATGCCACTGAGACACTTAAAACCCAAAGGTGATTGTTAGATACAAGACTTAAGGGTTTTTTGTGCAAGCTGAGTTTCTATGATAATCCTCCCTGATACCATCTCACTAAACTCAATATCAGCTCACACTAATCTGGACAGTCTGCCTGGAAAAAGTCCCCGCCTCATGTATAGATACTTGACTCTGTGCTCTGCCTGTAAAACATATTCAGATGAAACAATTGTCCAGGACATTTGGATTCACTACTGGGATTCTTAAAACCAGAGGTGCCCAAATCCTGTCTTTGAGGGCCAAAGTCCCACTGCTGTTCTGTGCAACCAACTACACAGGGTCTGTCATTGGCTGAAGAGCACACTCACCTGTTTTTCAGCTAAAAATCAGCCTCAAATTAAGAGGTGAGACCAAAAAGCAGCAGGCTTTTGGCCCTTCAGGACTGAATGTGGGCACCTCTGCCTTAAACAATGTGTCTAAATTCTGCACTCAAGAGAGAATTCTATATGTGAGACTCTGGTGTGAATTCCCTTATTTTAGTTTTCAAGGTAAATGCGGAATAAAGTTAAAAAATTCAGATGAGTGTACATGCTACACCCATAAGACACATGAGAAAAGTTTGTCATTCACTCACAAACTAAATCAAAACGCTGAATCAAACACATTCAACTTGTCTTTGTCGTCACATGAATTGTCCTTAATGGTTTAAATAAATAAATAAATAAATAAATACTTGACAAATCTAGGGCAGACAAAACCAAATATGATAAATGTTTTCTGTGTTTTAGTCACAGCTGTCGGATGCCCATGCTTGGTAAAGCTCCATAATCAGGTCTGCAGGGAGAAGGGCAAAGAGCTGTGTGCAGTGTTGGGATTTACTATTTGTTTAGAAGTTAAACACTCATTCTCTGCAGGAAATGTACGTTGGAAACTCTGGAAAACATCTTGTTTCCTGGGATAAGGATGGGATAGAATTGTGCATGGTATAGAATTGTGATTTGGTTTTGGTTTTTGTATATGTCTGAACATATACTGTAGTTCTTTCTTAAATGATAGAATTTAAAGGGGATCTTTTTTTCTCAATTTTATCTTTAATCACTCTCAACAATTACAATAACAAAAATGTACCACATTAGGACAATGAAACACTGATGTTTTAAATAGTACATTCTTACATATGCTCTATATGCTACTACCAGGTCTTTCAAGGGAAGCACTTTAGGGAGAACCCCACTCCTGTGCATCACTGGTCTGTAGAGACAGTTCACAGCCATGGTGAATGCCGTTCAGTCCCATTTTGTGACAGGGAGTGCCTTGGGTTCATGTTTACATGGGGGTGTCAGGATGTAGGCCCCATCCCTTCCCTCGGTTCCCATTCATTTGCTTATTTTCATTCTCTAATGTCACATAGCAGAAACCTAGAGGCACCGTGGTTCAAATGACCAGGATGCTGGTTGGCTATCAGTACGAACATATCAATGAGCCGTATTTTGCTTTGTCTTCAATACTAATTTTTTTCCTTTGTAACCATGTCAGGTGTTTTGTCGCATCTCTTTAAACCTGCGCTACCTTCTGATACCCTCAGACCATGCGTATGTTTATTGTAGGACACCTGATTCATACTGTCGGCCAATCATCTTTTGACAGGCTGAATCAGAAGTGCTGCTCCCGGAAGAGGACATACACACCTATATGTTTGAATACACAAGGAATAATTTGAGAAAAACTCAAAACATCATGTAGTTACCATTATCCATACTTCACAAATTTCTTCTGCTGAACACAGTAGTGAGAAATGGTCAATTTCAGCCCTATGTCCTCAAAGGATTATCCTCAGACGTTTGCAGAGGATTTGAGTTTAATGTGAAAAGGCTTTTCTGACATTGACCTGACAGGTGCTGCTTCACTCCCACAAGGTTGCCCCACAAGGTCAGGTTAACTAACTTCAGTCATTGCGATAATCGTTATTCGGGTTCTATTGGCTTCTCCAGGTCTTCCAACCTTGACAAATGAGGAGACCTGGTCAAAGGTCATTATATTAACCAGGCTGGCGGCGGCTTTCTGACATGTTTCTGAGGTGTAAAGGACAAGGCCATTGCTAATCCCAGCTAAAGAAATTCAGAGTAGCTGGAGTAAAGGGAATAATTAAGACATGACTGATGACTTTTTTTAAGGGTAATATGAGTCATGAGACAGTAAGGCTT
This sequence comes from Chanos chanos, assembly GCF_902362185.1. Taxonomy (NCBI): domain Eukaryota; kingdom Metazoa; phylum Chordata; class Actinopteri; order Gonorynchiformes; family Chanidae; genus Chanos; species Chanos chanos. Next base: position 3,039,273 of record NC_044505.1, read on the forward strand.
AAGGGTGGCACTAGGGTAAATGATCATTGATTGCAGAGAGCAAAAAGTTTACCCCACTATTGTGGACTTAATAGGATGTGTCTGTGTAACACGTTCCTGAATTATATATAGTTATCTTTTGAATGTCCCTTAACTTTACTCTCTTAAATTGCTCAGTTCTAAAAAAAAAAAAAACACTTAGAAATAACTGGGTAAAACCCTAACAAGATAAAACCAACAGCTAGTCACTGATAGCCACTTTTGACTTTTGACTCATCAACTGTTGTTCTGTCTGAGTGAATGATTTGTAGGGATTTTGTCAAGTTACTAAAGATGAAAATACCATGGCTGTTCTTATTTGATCTTCAATTCCAGTAGTTCTGTTGGCTTTCACTTTTTCCTTACCATTTAAGAGCTAAATTATACATGAGAACATGTTACTGGTAGGAATAAAACACAGAGGGACTTCTGTTTTCAAGGGGCAGAGAAGGTTGAATGGCTTTGCTACCTTGAGTTAAAGCGTGACAGTCATGGTAAAAAGCAGGGTTGGGAAAGGGTTAGGACCAAGACATGAGGTCAGAGTGACATCCAAGGTCTCCTGCTGTTTCTGTCATGGTTGTTGATCACAGTGGTAATTGAGCCAGTCCCAACCCTGCCCCCCTCAACACCCCACCTAAGTCTCTGCCGTCTGGACTTCAGAAACTAACCTGCCACCTGGGCTTTCTCAACCTCTTCCCTTCCAACCCATCCATCTATGAAAGGGAGGTGGGCCGAAAGACCTTTCCCTCTTCCTATAACCATGGCTCTTTCTACCCTTTTTAAAGTCTTTACCCTCAAGAATTAAGATCTTATACTGGACCTCCAGAATTTGATCACCCAGTCTAGATTTAACCTATTGAACTCCTTTTGTCTTAGAAAGCCGGTCTGGCATTATTAGTTGAGGATGGAGATTTGGGGAGATTAAGCTTTTAGAAGGAACAAGAGTCAAAGAGAATAGCCTGGAAATTAGAATCAGAGTTTTTAAAGCACCTCCACAACAGGGAATTGAGGAAAGACCTGGCATGTGGTATTGAGTTACCCACCACTTCTTTTGTTGGTATTTCCCTTTCCATTTCTGGGGCTCAGAGAAAACAAATCTAAGCTAGGGAAAGGTAATTGGCTCATGTTTCTTTTGGCGACTGAATGCAGTCTGTTTTTCTCTGCTTCCGGATTCATGCTTTGTCTGTATTTCAACAGGAGGAAACAAACTGAAACCGCAGCCATTCCGGCTCAACTGGGCCTGGATCTCTCTGGAACGAGAGTACTACCTGGTAGATGAGGATGCAAAGTTCCTGGAAGTGACACTCAAGCGAAGGGGATTCCTAGGAGAGACCTCCTTTGTCAGTAAGTATTGTCATGCTACTAAATAAATTCATCCAGTCCCTATTTATGAACTTGTTGAATTCATTAGCAACTTAAGATTCCGGGGCCCAGGCACTTATCCAAAGCCACCAGTTCCTTTGACAATTTCAGTTTCATTTTTTGGTTGTTTGTTTTCGTCGCCTGAACTCTCTCTTTGTAATCACCATCTGGGCTCAAGCACATCGTTTAGGGTCAGTGCTGGATCACGACTTTCTCAAAAAAAGAAAAAGTCCAGTGAAGACACCTTGTAGTTTAGTTCTTGCATGGTTTTATTGGAATGATTAGTGACAGTTTCAGAGGTGGACTTTAATCACTCATTTCGCAGAGGGGCATTTTGTTAAGTTATTCTTCACAGATCTGACAGTTAAGCCCCAGTTGGCTTTGGGTAGGGGAGGGGTGAGAATTTTTCTGCCTTGGTACTCCTAATATTTAAACACATAATACAGCTCTTCCTGTTACCTTCTCAATTGACTAGTGTTGGACTCTCTGTCTACTGGTTAAATAGGTTAAACTGACTGGTCAAACAGTGGAGGAAGTTTGTCTAACCTTCATGACCCTGACCAACCTAACAAACAAACAAACAAACAAACAAAAAAGGCAAACGCTTAAGACATTCTTTGGCGTTTACATCACAAGGACAACACATAGGGATGGAAGAGCCTGAACAGAACAAAAGAGGGTTGATTGTTGAAAAAAAAGGGAAAAAAAACTGTTGTGGATTCTCGTAAATCTTGTATCAATAATTAGGAAGTTCTGAATATAGCCTCTCTTTTTACATCTTACACTACATTGTAGTACCTCTTTCTACTACTTTGTAAAACAGTGAGCAAATAAGTGTAAGGCGAGCTGATCCCGCTAATTCCTTTCTGAGGGTCTCCACACAGAAAACCACTTGATGCTGTAACAAAGCCATGGTTTCCAAACTTCAGCTTGGTTCAATATTCAATTCTGGAATGCTATCTATTGTGGGTGCTGTCATGCTGGACTGTTTGTTTGTTTCCAGGTATCGCCACTAAGGATGGAACGGCAGAAAAGGACAAAGACTTCCGGGGAAAAGCCCAAAAACAGGTTCAGTTCAACCCGGGCCAAACCACAGCCACCTGGCGGGTCAAGATCTTCACTGACCAGGAGTTTGAGACCTCCGAGACTTTTGAGATCCAGCTGTCCGAGCCGGTGATGGCTGTCCTCGAGTACCCAGACACTGCTACGGTGGAGATCATAGATCCCGGTGATGGTACGTCCGGTGGCAGTCAATCTTTGGATCTGTCAGTCATTCTAAAGGCTGAATGTCCAACTTCCTATGACAAAATACAAAAACAAATCGCTGTAGGTTTGCAACAGCTCCCAAGGAGAGAAGTGCTAGCAGTGTCTGTAACAACTTTTATAGCAACAAACATTGTAAATAATAAGTAGTGTGTAATTAGTGGTGGCAATAGCACTGACGTAACAACACCTTGAATTCTTTATATAAAAGAGTTCGGGCATAGAACACAGGAAGACAAAACACATCATAGCAACAATATCAACTTTAGTTACATCACATACTCATATTTCCTTGCAGAGTCCATGGTCTACATCCCTGAGGCAGAATACCAGATTGAGGAGGACATCGGTGAGCTCTTGGTCCCAGTACGTAGGTCTGGAGATGCTAGTCAAGAACTCATGGTCATCTGTCACACACAGCAAGGTGAGAACTACATCAGAAAGGATTTTTTTTTTTTTTTTTTTTTTACATAAGACGGCCTTTATTTATCACCAAATGATTCTTCCCAACTTTTGTAACAGCAGGATAGTCCCAGGTAATTGCAGAAAATACTGCATCTACATTCTTTTCAGATTGCATTTATTTAATTGCCCTTTGACCCCAGGGTCACCACACAGTCCCTTTTCTCTTTGTCCTTCTAAACTGTCATTTGGACCTGCAAGTTAGTGCAGGTATTTGGGTCATTCTTCTGGGAAGCCTGACCATATGGTCTATTCAAAACGTCGAGTATTCTGAACAGCCACCTTGTTAATCATTCATTCATCAACTTAGACAGAAGTGGAGAAGCAGAGTTTAAGTCTGTTCCTTTACATCCTCTCTTTAGGCAGTGCTACAGGAACCATCCCTAGCACCGTCCTGTCTTACTCAGACTATATCACACGTCCTGAGGACCACACTAGCGTCCTGCGCTTCGACAAGGACGAGCGGGAAAAGACCTGTCGGATCATCATCATCGATGACTCGCTCTATGAAGAGGACGAGAGCTTTAACGTATCTCTCAGCATGCCCATGGGGGGCCAGCTGGGATCCAGTTTCCCCAGTGCCAAAGTGGTTATCCTGGCTGACAGTGATGATGGTGAGTGGAGGTTCTTCAGGGACCCATGGTAAACTGAGTTCTAGTCTTACTGCGTAGTTTGGATTTCATACAGGTTAACATGTTAATTTAGCTTCTGTTCGCGTAATTGCAAACATATCACTGCTGAGGTAACTGAGCCGAATGACTTGGATACATCAGAAAGAGAAGCATTCAGGTGCTTTGACACACTTGCTGAGTGTCTCAGTGCAGTGAGTCTGCCCAATGATGGTAGTATCATCACTTTTCTATTGTGGTTTGTGGAAAAGCTCTTAATGTTTTGTCTGTGTACTTGCATATTTGTGATATAGACTGTGGGCTGGCCTTCTGTTATATGCTCTGGGACCCATAGCATGAGACGTTCAAAGTCATGAAATTGGGGAGAGTGGTTAAGAGAACATCTAGACAGGTGTGCTTCTCAGGTAAAAAAAAAAGAGGAAGAAGAAGAAGAAGAAGAGGAAGAAAAACACATTGTGAATTCATCTTAGTATCTAAAAAAGGTGATGTTGACAAAAAGGAAAAAACTACAAAAGAACAGTTAAAAATCCAATAGCACAGTCTTTGGTGGAATAATGAAGAACTCTCATCTAGATACGTTTTTAGGCATCTTCCCTCACTTAAAATGGTCTCCTTAGCTATGCTCCTTTCCTTAAACCCGGCACCCCACCCCATCCTTTCCAATGTCATCTGTGGAATAAAAGAGCTATTGATGGGACCACTGAAGCCATAATCATTCCCAAAGACATGAGATGGATGAAAGAAAAAGTAAGAGAGAGCCAGGGGAGAATCAAAGGAAAGATAAGAGACAGGAAGGAGAGAGAGAGAGAGAGAGAGAGAGAGAGAGAGAGAGCGAGAGCGATCGCTCTTGGTTGATTTGTCCGTCTCCAAACTCAGCACTAACACAAAAGATTCTGTGTTTTCAAGCCCTATAGAATCTACTGTAGTGAGTACAATGGACAGCCCTAAATTGCTGTTACATGCTGTTAAAAAGGATTGTGTTTCTTGCTGTAGGAAAAGTAGTCCCTTTCCACTTAATCACCAGCAGTATATTTGAGAAACTTAATCGCATTCTGTTTGGAGATAGAGATGAGACTTTTGCTTCTACCATATTACTATATGGTTCCAACACTGATTTTGATGCTGGTCCAGAACAAACGAATTTCAAAGTAAACTAATTGTTAATGTATTTAAATTTAAATTAATATTTCAACCAGCTAATGTACAATTTCAAGTATGATTGAAAAACTTGATTTAGGAAATTCCAAGACATAGTTTGTTAATGTGGTTAAAACACATTTCCAGCACGAAAAGTAAATTGAGATTTATTATAAGCATTAAATCTATAGCTATGTCACGTGTATCGTTTAATATAGTACCAGATACATAATAGGTACAAAACAATGGTCAGTATGTGCATGTATTCTCTCTCAGTCTGTATGCCAGTCGCAGATGGCTGTGCCGTTAGAGTGATGAGAGTCGCTCGGGCTGTCACTGGTTTTTGTTTAACACGTCACAAATCTTTTCATAACTCGGGGAATTTAAAAACCACCCTCTACCTCCCCTATCTATGGGACACAAAAGCCATTCGTCGTCTTACGTTCCGCGTTTGTGATGACTCCTTTTGGCTTTGGCCTCACCTTACCCCTCCCCGTTCCGTCTTCCATCTCTCCCTTTATTTGGACGCTCTTTGAAGACATTGTGACGCTTCCAAATAGTCCACGTCTGACTCTGCGGTTGTACCAAAAAAAAAAACTATCAGCAGCAGCTCGGTAACCCGATAGACCAAAACAAAATAAACGGAGCATAAACAGAGACCAGAGTGGATGCCGTGACTACCCACAATCCTCTGTCAAGATAGATAAAAGGGCTAATCGGTGCAGTTTGTCTTGGCATGTTTTCATTTGATGACGTTCTTTTGTGTACATATGTCAAACTGCAGGTGCTATGGTTGATTTTACAAAGGATGGATGTAATTTTCTGTGCTTTCTAAACTTGTCTTAGTGACTATATAAAGTAACATCTTCTCTAACACCTGTGACTGTTCCAAGTTCAAAGGACATTTACCCTAGATATTTATATGATACAAATAAAACTTCAAGATCATAACCAATTGGTGATTCGGATAGCAGCATTTTTAAAACTGTAAAAATTAGATTTTTTTTTCCTGTTGGTGGAATTTACTCACATTCTAAACTGGTAAATTGGTTACCTCAGCGTTTTCCCTCTTCTCTACTGTATTGCTCATCTCAGTGACAGACACGAAAAGGGTAAACTCCCCACCCTGGTAATTAGCAGCACAACCCCCAGAGGACTTATTTATGTATAAATGATCTGTATACATTCCCAGACTTCACTTGTCCATCGAGACAAGAGACTATTCATTCACACAATGTGATCAACCATTGTGCACAAACTTCTTGGTGGTCCTGTGTGTGTGTGTGTGTGTGTGTGTGTGTGTGCCAGTACAGACATGTGTGTGCGTGTGTCTGTGTGTGTGTGTGTGTCTGTGTGGGAGGTGGGAGAGAGACAGAGACAGCGAAAGAGAGTGTTTGTCAGTCTGTGTGTGCTCATGTATATGTGGTTGGCCAGACCTGTGGTTTGAAAGTGAGCCAAAATCCGGCTTTTTTGTTGTGCTGGAATTATCTTATGGTGGGCTCCCCGTGTTTTGTTTTTTAAGGGGTTTTGCACTCTCTCTGTCTCTGTCTGTCTCTCTCTCTCTTTCCTCTACTTCTACTCCATCTCAAATGGAATGAAATTAAAAAAAGAAAAAGCAAGTGTATTGGTGGTGGTCGTGGTTGGGAACTTATGTAGTGTACTTAAACAGCACATTTGCAAAGTTTTTATTGTTCATCTTTATGTTCTCATCTCAAATGAACTATATAGGTATTGCGTTGCAGCATTCCACAGGCTATGATAGTAAAGTTTCAAAATGTGTGTCCTCTTATAGCTGGAAGCAGTGATAGATTTGTCTTTCCCCTTTAAGGTAAAGACTTTTGGTTGTGTCAAGTCCTGAGTTCAGTGGATCAGACTTACTGAGCCGGATCAAAGACATTCTGTGCAGAGACTTCCTGACCTTAAATTAAAAGCTGTAAAAGAATGAGGTGGACACTAAGTAAAACTGGGCACGTGTTCAAACGCGTGGAATCTCTCTCTCTCTCTTTCTCTCTTCCCCAGAGCCATCGCTGTACTTTGGAGAGCCCGAGTACACGGTCGATGAGAGTGCTGGGTACGTGGAGGTGAGAGTGTGGCGAACGGGAACTGACCTTTCCAAAATGGCCTCCGTCACCGTCCGTTCCCGAAAGAGTGACCCCACCTCAGCGGAGGGTAAGAATCTTAGTCAGACCGGGGTAAAGAAAATTTATTTTATAAAATTATTTTATTTATTTTCGTTTGATTTTGTTTTCTACATAATAGAATTTGATTTATTACAAACACATTATTCTTAGGAAAGAATGGGAGTTAATGGGCAAATGAGAGATTCTGTTATCACCTTAACTTCATTGCTCCCAGTCAGCAGGGAATTTTCTCTCTCTCTGTCCAGCGGGTATCGATTACGTGGGTATCAGTCGGAATTTGGACTTTGCCCCGGGGGTCACCATGCAGACATTTCGCGTGACCATTCTGGATGACCTTGGCCAGCCACAGCTAGAGGGACCAGAGACATTTGAACTGGTCCTAAGAATGCCAATGAATGCCGTACTGGGAGAGCCCAGTAAAACCATCATCACCATCAATGACACGGTCACTGATGGTGAGTCTCTAACACATACACTCACACACAAAGAAAAACACAGTCACACTCATAAACGCAGATAGAAAAACACACACACGCAGACACACTGCAACAGAGCAATGCCATGTAAACAAACTAAAACCACCACTGATTTGGAGGTGACTTTGTTTGTCTTTGAAAAGCAAATTTCCCTTTGGAATCTGAAGTCTGATCAGATTGGTTTACAAAGATATTTTTGCTAACAGATATGGGGTCAATTCCTATTAATTTGCTGACTCTCATTCATTCATAATTATTGGCATTGTAGTGGCTGATTCCAGAACAGTTGTCAGAGCTAAATGCTAATAAGACCAATGTTCTGACACTGTATTGGCTAATACTGGATCAGTTGTAAGAGTCAAATGATAATAAGACCAATGTGCTGACACTGTACTGGCTGATCCTGGATCAGTTGCTGGAAGGAAATGTTAACGAGACCAATGTACCGACAGTCCCGAAGGTGCAATTCAAAGAGGCGGAGTATCAGGTGGATGAGAGCGACGGACAGGTGCGTGCGATCGTGTACCGCAGTGGAGACATCAGCCAGAGGTCCACAGTCCGCTGCTACACCCGACAAGGCTCCGCCCAGGTCATGATGGACTATGAGGAACGGCCCAATACTGACGCCTCCATCATCGCTTTCCTGCCCGGTCAGTCTCTCCACCTCTGTCTGTCTGTCTGTTCATCAGTCTGTCTTTTCATCCACCCGAAATGTACCTGTGCAGTTAGTGCATTCATTCATCTCTCTGTCAGTCCATCCATCTATTCATACCTCTCTGCCTGATTCATGCATCATTCATCTCTCTTTCAGTAATGCCCCTCCAAATGAACTTACAGTTTTCTTGTTTGTTCTCACATTGTTTGTACGTGTGTGTGTCTGTGTCTTTCTCTCTCTCTCTCTTTCTGTGTGTGTGTGTGTGTGTGTGTGCGCGTGCATGTGCATGTGTGCGTGCGTGCGTGCGTGTGTGTTTTCACACAGGCGAGAGTGAGAAGCCCTGTGTGGTGACTCTGATGGACGATTCTCTCCATGAGGATGATGAGGAATTCCGGCTTATACTGGGAACACCGAAGAGCAAGTCCCCATACGGAGCTGCACTGGGAGAACAGAAAGAGGCACTGGTTACCATCACTGACCAGAAAGACAGTCAGTATAACACTACGCACTTGTCTCTACTTCTTTTGTCATGTCTTCTTCTCTCTCTTTTTCTTTGTCTCTTTCTTTCTCTCTCTTCTTTCTTTCTGTCCCACTCCTGTCCTTTCCTTCCTGGTGAGAACTGGGTGGCCTTCTCATTCCCCCATCACTCCCAGAAACACACTACTGAAATGGTGCATTAAATGCATTTGCTGAACAATGTGTGTGTGTGTGTGTGTGTGTGTGTGTGTGCGCCTGTGTGCGTGTGTGTTTTCTCCCTTTTAGAGCCCATTATCAGATTCTCTGAGATTAAATACAGTGTGCGGGAGCCTCAGGTTCCGGGGGAGATTGCCGTGGTGAAGATCCCGGTGTTGCGTCAGGGTGACACCTCCAAGGTGTCCGTAGTTAGGGTCCACACCAAAGATGGCTCCGCCACGTCTGGAGAGGACTACAACCCCCTGTCTCAGGGTGAGTAGATTAACACACAAAGACAACAATCTCCATAAAGCACTGGGCTTATATGAGCAACTAGCATATAATGGCCATATGGTTACATTGGTTAAAAAAAAAAAAGACTTTGCCTTTAAATAGAAATGGATGACATTAGAATAAAGACTTGGATGATTCATAATAAAAATATTGGTACATTTTCTATGTTTTCTCGATTAAAAAAAACCCCACTGAATTTTCAATCAAAGGGCAGCCCTAAATGTGTGTGTGTGTGTGCCTGTGTGTGCGTCTATGGTCTGTGCATGTGTGTATGCCTGTGTGTGTGTGTCTGTTATCTTGCAGATGTGGAGTTTAAGGAAGGAGAGACAGAACACGTTGTGGAGGTGCAGGTTTTGTATGACGGGCAGAGGGAGATTCGTGAGGCCTTCTCTGTCCACATGAAACCTGACGAATACATGGTGGCCGAAATACAGGTCAGAGATCACACACAACCACTCACATATAAATACACACACACACACACACACACAAACTCATGCATGAGCACACGCACGCGCACACACACACATATATATACACATATCTCATTCACACAAAAAGTCATCCATTCTGCATGCAAATACACACACACACACACACACACACACACACATATACACTCAGGTGCACACACACACAAACACAAGTATGGAAGCAGAACACACTTTATCTCTCACACACACACATATATCTCATTTGCAGATCACACACACACACACACAAGCACACACACACACACACACACACACACACACACACACACACACACAAACACAAGTATGGAAGCAGAACACACTTTATCTCTCACACACACACACATATATCTCATTTGCAGATCACGCACACACACAAGCACACACACCCACACTCGTGCATGCAAATACACACTCTCACACACACACCACACACACACACACAAATTTAACACGCCTGTCCTTTCCATGCTCAAATAGCCAGACGGCAGCTGTCTCTGTCAGCGACCTGCAGTCTCTGACTCCTCCAGCCTGCTTGGGTTTCTGCCCACTGTCTCCTCTGTGTCCCTGTGGGTTCACTGCCCTACAAAACTCACATTTATGACATATGAACTAACTCAGGACCAACGGAAACTGCACCATTTCTCTACACTACATACTCTTCCTTACAAAGGAGTTTGTTTTTGTTGGGGTTTTTTTTGTTGTTGTTGTTATTGTTGTTGTTTGAAAACAATGGTTGCACTGACAAAATAACAGTGTATTGATATACATACAGTATATTGACATGTATATGAACTGCTACCACAAGTAATGTTTTTTTTTCTTTCGCTTGGTCATTGTTGTGCCTTGTTCGTCTCGATGAGGTTACGTGTTTTATTTATTCGGGGTCATTGTTCTCTCTCTCTCTCTCTCTGTTCAGATGAATAAGGCTGTGGTCTACATTGAAGAAATGGACAGTGTAGCTGACGTCACCTTCCCAGCAATACCTCAGGTCGTGTCTCTGCTCCATTACGACGACACGGTGCGAGCGAAAGAGAACCCCCACCCGCCCAACGGTTACCCCGTTGTGTGTGTAACGGTGAGACGCCCTCCACCACACACACACACACACACACACACACACGCCTCAATGTGACGGATCCATACCAAAAAAATCAAGATTTCTGACCTTAATAAATACCCTCATACTACTCTGTGTCTGTGAAAAATAGGAGCCACATGGCTATTGCATTACTATTTCACAACTGGCAAAGCATGAAGACAGTTTAAACTTTTAAATTATTCTAAAATATGAATGTATCAATCGGAACATTGAAAACACTTCTATTTGACCGTTCAGAATGACACTCTAAAGGGGTTTGAATTCACTTCTACTGTAGATTAGTTTATAAGATGTGAATTTGCGTAATGTGTGTGTAATGGATATTTAACTTACAGCGTTTTTTCCTCTTTTCTCACACGCTCTTGCCAGGCATGCAACCCCAAATATTTTGACTTTGATAAGACAGGCTCGATCTGCACCGTGGAGAACATCAATGACACTCTGACTCAATACCGATGGCTCGTTAGCGCCCCCACGGGGTCAGACGGCGTCACAAGCCCCATGCGTGAGGTGGACACCAACACGTTCTTCACCAACACCAAGTCCATCACGCTGGACTCCATCTACTTCCAGGCTGGTTCTCGGGTCCAGTGCGCTGCCCGGGCCTTCAACGCCAATGGAGACGCTGGCCTCGAGCTCAGCTCGCCCATCGTCTCCATCAGTCAGGAGGAAGGTGAGGGGACGGACAGAGGCGTTTTGATCCACTGGTTTCAGTGGTGAAACTGGCATGCAGTGGGGTTTTTTTTGGCAACGTGTCAGTTAAAGATGCTGTCAGGATTTACCTGTGTAATTTGTGACAGCAGACGTTAGTGACCTTGTTTGTGGCGGAATTTGATGTGAAGTTCACATCGTGCATGGCTGAGTGTGATGTTTTATTTATGAGAATTTTAGATCCAGATTGGATTTACGTTTTTCACTTTTATTTTCCATCCAGTGTTGCCTTGACTTGTAGTTCCCTAGATATCACACAGTTTAAATCAAGCAAGTGCAGTTGTGTTGTCTTGTGTTAATTATACCAGACATAGCACATTATACGTATGACACTTTGTGATTATGAGTTTGAGTCTTGACTGAATCGTGTGTTGTCTCTCCGTAGGTCTTTGTCAGCCTCGTATCCCTGGTACAGTTGGAGCGGAACCATTCTCAGCCAAAATCCGATACACCGGCCCAGACGATCCCGATTACCCCAACCTCATTAAACTCACTGTCACTATGCCACATATGGATGGTAAGTCACTGCTTCGGCTACACGGGGAATCTTAACACGTGGCAGACATACTGTTATAATACATATAAGACTTACTTCAAAAGGTTCCTCACATTTACTATAGGTGAGGATATTTTGTTATTGGGTATCAAGGACACAATGAACATCTTTTTTGAGTTCTTTGCTTTCTTTGTCGTTTGAGTAAAAGAGTGAATGGTAACATTACACCTTCTTTTTAACAGTGTTTTATCGTCATAGAAAATTACATTCTTGTTCCGTGTCTCCTGCTAGCCTCTCAGCTCCTCTGTGTAACTGAGGCCAAACTCAAGATCTGCTGAACTGAGTGAACCTGGAAGATTTCAGGCTATGTTTAACATGGTTTCTCTCAAAAACCCCAGGTATGCTGCCGATCATTTCCACACGCCCTCTCTCCAACTTCGAACTGACACTGAGTCCGGACGGCACTCGGGTGGGGAACCACCGCTGCTCCAACCTGCTGGACTTCAACGAGATCCAAACGGGCCACGGGTTCATCACAGTCGCCACCAAAAACCCAGAGATCATCGGAGAGACGTCGCCGTACCAGTACAACATGGCTATGCGCAGTGCTAACTCTCTACGTTTCTATAGAAACCTTAATCTGGAGGCGTGTCTATGGGAGTTTAGCAGTTACTACCACATGAGCGAACTTCTCAGTGTCTGCGGGGGAACCATCGGAACAGACGGACAGGTAAACGCCCAAATATGGACATCCAGAGGGGGACTGGGAATGATGGATTTCAGTGTAGACCATAAGTATGAAATAAACCGATGTCTGTCTTTCTTCTTGGGGTGCAGAAACAATTGAGCCCTGAGCTCTGCGTGTTTTGTAGTGAATTGCTTTTACATGATGGTGAGAATGATCACCTCTTTTGCCTCGATTAAGATAAATACATTTTAATATGAATGAACTACAGTCCATACGATATTTACACAATTCATGTCAGATCATAGAGCTGGTCTTATATAGTATCAGGGTGTCAAGTGAGCCCAGTTGGGAGACTGACGATTGAGATATTTGGTAAACCTTGCGTTCTTAACTCTCTCTCTGATGCCTAATCAGTACCGCTGACTCATGAGCGCCTCCATCAGGCCTGACAGTGTCGGTGTGGTTGGTCAGAATCAGACGCAGTTGCCTATGCCACTCATTGGACCATACCACTGAATCTTTGTATCATCTGTACGTTTGTAGGTCCTGAACCTGGTTCAGTCCTATGTGACCCTGAGGGTCCCTCTCTTCGTCTCCTACGTGTTTCATTCTCCCGTCGCTGTGGGTGGCTGGCAGCACTTTGACCTGCAGTCTGAGCTGCGTCTCACTTTTGTGTATGACACTGCCATCTTGTGGCAGGATGGAATTGGCAGCCCTCCTGAGGCTGAGCTGCAAGGTAACACTATTCTGTCACTACACTACTGACATCTACTGGATGTCAGTGAGTACTGCAAATAATGCATGAATTATTTCACAGTTACTCGGTAGCATAACTGATAGTTTATGCACTCAAGATTACATTTCTGAAGATTTTGTATAATAGCCCTATCAGATCACTGAAACCTGTCCAAAGTAAGTATGATAATGATGTAAACTGTAGCACTGATTCCCATACACGTGTGTCTGACATACTGTAGATATGTTTTCTGACACCTGTTGACAATATGGTGCTAAATTGCCATGCGAAATGTGAACCCAAATCTCCTTTAGGTGCCATGTATCCCACCAGCATGAGGATAAATGAAGAAGGCCGTCTGGTGGTCAACTTCAAGACAGAGGCTCGTTTCAGGGGCCAGTTTGTCATGTCCCACCCAGGTATAAAAGCTCTGACTGATTGACAGGTCTCCTGACCAATAGGTCATCATCACTCTTACTGGGTTGCACTTCTCTCTGGAACCGTATCCATTTCAGCAGCTATTTTTGGACTGCAGCTTAACGAGCGTGACCTTCCTGTGTGTCGGAAATCAGGTCACTCTATCCAATCAGTGAAACTCAAGATAATTTATAACACTGGATAAGTGTCCAGTATGTGTATTAAGGTTGAATGTAACATAGTATGATTGTTTTTTAAAAATATTTACAGTGACAAAATAGCACTTTTTTAATGTAATGTATGAAATTATTTAGATCTAGTTGTATGTCCCCCACAGCCAAAAGACATTCAATGAGCACATGGTGCTTTCCGTTAATGTTAAAGATGAGAAGTTACGTTAAGGATCATCATTCGTTTGCTTCAACTCTGATTTGGTTTGTTGTCTGTGTGTTTTCTGACCTCCTTGCCTCCGCTCCCCTGTAGCATCCACCCTGTCGTCCATGGTGATGTCGGCAGACCACCCGGGCCTGACGTTCACGCTGTCATTGGTCAGAACTGAGCCCACTTACAACCAGCCACTCCAACAGTGGAGCTTCGTCTCCGACTTTGCTGTGAGTGATGAGACAATACTTTCCTGTGCTTTCACTCACTGCCTTGGTTATTGTTTAAACCAATGATATTTCAGAAAGACATGAAGACAGATTGTGAGCAGAACTTAATTATGAATGGAGATCTTATGCTGCTTTGTATTTCCCCGTGAAAAAATGAATGCTATTTTGTTAAACGTTTAATTTAGATACGTAGATGAGTGTGTCATATTGTGTACCATAGCTGTAGTTCAGAGATTATAGTTTGTGTTTGCTATGTGCAGACTAGGGATTAAGGATGGTGCGTTGTATTAAAGTTGTAAATTAGAGAAGGAAACCTAGTTTATTTTATCTGAAACTGCAGGTAAGAGATTGAAGGTGATATTTTTTTACTGTGTCTGTAGGTGTGGGCATTCGTGTGGTTTTGTATTTGTCTCTGGATGAAAGATTAAATCCAGGCTGTTTTCTGTGTGTGTAAAGAAGAGATTAAAGATAGTGTATTTTGTGTGTATTTTGTCTGCGTAGAGATTCATGCTTTTTTTGTGTGTCTGTAGATCAAAGATTAAATCGTGTGTGTGTGTGTGTGTGTGTGTGTGTGTGTGTGTGTGTGTGTGTGTGTGTGTGTGTGTGTGCGTGTGTGTGCGCGCGTGCGTGTGTGTATAGGTGAGGGATTACTCGGGCACCTACACAGTGAAGTTGATTCCTTGCAGCGCGGCACCAAATGGAGAGTTCAGCATTCCGCCCGTCTGTCATCCACGCGAGCCTCTCACCTTCGACATCGACATCCGCTTCCAACAGGTCTGTTGACTTAACCACCATTCATAATGACGACACGTACCCCACTCTACCCAGATGACAACGTTTTCCTGCATCTTTAAAATGCACAGACGTTACTCGAAAACCAAAATCCGCTTAATGTGATTAATGTATGACTTATGTGGTGAAACTTAATGCGAGGAGAAGAGGAACAAAAATAGGTTAACTGATAGCTTCAGATTTCATTTACCATTACAGAAAAAAAAACGGAGCAACAAAATGACCTCAACAGTAATATTTAGATCTAGATTTCATAACCACAGCCCTGTTGACTCACTCTGTGTATTTACAGAGATAAGTCACCTTTATCAGGTAGGATTTAGAGCCATTACTGAGAGGTTCAGATAGAGTTCTGTGATAATTTAATGACTCACTGAACACAATCTTTCCCTGAATCAGAAGATACAGGGCATGACTGATATGATATAAATGATACTGTTTGGTTATATGATCTCTGTTACATCTATTAACTCCCTCTCTGTCTGTCTCTGTCTCTCTACTATCACTCATTATTTCTCTGTCTCTCTCTCTCTGTCTATCTCTGTGTCTGTCTCTCTCTCTCCCTACTGTCACTCATTATTTCTCTCTCTCTCACACACACACATACACACACACACACACATTCTCCCTCTCTCTCTCACACACACACACATTCTCTCTCTCTCTCTCTCTCTCTCTCTCTCTCTCTCTCTCAGGTGAGTGACCCAGTAGCGGCAGAGTTCAGCCTGAACACTCAGATGTTCTTGCTGTCTAAGAGAGAGCTTTGGCTGTCTGACGGGTCCATGGGTTTCGGTGAAGGCACAGACGCAGCTTTCTCTGAAGGTATCAGACACCTCACTCGCTATTTGGATTTATAAGAACTCATTTCATATCATTAGAACATTTGAACAAGCTTTCATCACATGATGATGAATTCTCACAGAACATTATACTTGACCAGACTGTTTCCTAGTAGTTTACAATGTTTTAGTACTTAACTGATTATCCAGTAAACTGTTTAAGTATTTAACTGATTTTTTGGGGGGTGAGGAAGATGACTCATTGCTTCTCAAGGAATGAAAACATGTTTCAGACACACTTGTGACTGAAAATTAATCGCTACATCATCTGGCATTCATCATTTATGTTCAAGTTATGAACTTACTCATGACCCTGTTGCTCAGTTTACCTCATCAGCATACACGACACTTGATATATACTAAAGCTAGAGGTTGGTTTATATCTAGGCCTATATCAGCATCTATGGGTTTTTATCTCTAGGTTCAACCATATATGGGCGTGTGATGGTGGACCCCGTGCAGAACCTTGGCGACTCGTTTTCCTGCGGCATAGAGAAGGTTTTCCTGTGCACAGGAACCGATGGTTACGTGCCCAAATACAACCCAACAAACAAAGAATACGGCTGCCTGGCAGATGCCCCGTCTCTGCTCTACAGATTCAAAATCCTGGTACCACATGTCTCCGTCTCACTCATTCTCTCTCTCTCTCTCTCTCTCTCTCACACACACACTAATCCCTCAGTCTTGGTAAAGCTTCCTCTTAAGTTCACTTGAATATTTTACCTAATATGGGCAAGACTGTAGAGTCAGTGCAAACTCCAAGGGTCTTAGTTACGGCATATTGGTTTACCATAAAAGACAACAGTGAAGTTATTCATTTGACTTAATGTGTTTTAATCTTCAATTTTATTTTTTGTTTATTTTTGAAGTTATTAAACCTGTATCTGTAAAGGTAAAAAAAATGGAGAGATAATTTAGCTGCTGTGACCTGTGTATTTAATTGTAAATGTGTGTGTGTGTGTGTGTGTCTCTGTGTTTCCCCCAGGACAAAGCCCAGCCGGAGACTCAGGCCACCACTTTTGGAGACGTACAGTTTGATGCCACGTTGGCAGTGGATACGCCTGGAGCGCTACCCTTGGTCAGGCAGACTGGATCAGACGGCTTCACCCTGTCTTCATCTCCTCTGTTCCAGGTCAGAACATCACTGTCCTCCACACCATACATACAGTATATTACCAAATTATAGATTAAAAAATATTTACTGTTGTGAGAAATTAGGGTCCTAATGTTTGCATAGTCTGTGTCGAAAGTCATAGAGTTATCAGAACTCAGAATATTAAGGTTCCGAATTGTTCATTTGTCGATGAGTTTTATCGATGCATGTAAGGATGTATTTAACCAACTTTTCATCTTTTTACTGTCAAGTCCCTGTTGCTTTACAGGAGTTATATAAACGGAGGTTTGATGCACCTCACTAGTTAAGGTTCAAGATTCTAGCAGTTAGCATCCTCAACTGGAAGCAATGGGAACTTATGGGACCTTTACTGGCATGTCTATGCAGTAGACTTATTTCAGACACAGTGGTAAAAGGATGAAAGCTTTGTTAATCTATCCTGTCACTTCAAGTTCATTATAAAACCTGCAATCAAGCGAAGTAGAGAGTATTCGGTGAAAAACGCAAAGCCTTCTTTCTTCATCACCTTCAGGTCGCTGCCGGTCGGGAATGGTTCATCCATACCATCTATACGGTCCGTTCCCGGGAAAATGCAAACCGCAGCATTGGGAAGAGAAGCTTGGAGTACCACCACAGCTTGTCTTCGGTCCAGTCTCCAGAATCCGGAGCTCTTAGCCGTCGCCGCCGCGCGGTACCTGACCCAGAAGCCTTCGACATCGGCACCGAGAACAACCGCGGTACCAACATTCAGCATATCGCTCTGGATCGCTCGGACCGGCTCCGGGTCAGCCAGCGCCAACCGTGGAGTCGCGAGGGCTACGTAGAGCGCCCCCTGGTGGAGGGAAGCCTCGGCAAAGACCCCGGGGCCGATTCAACTCTCCCAGCTGGCATGCCCACGCTTCTGGGCGTGGCAGGGTTACTGCTCCTGGTGTGCCTGGTAGTGGTCCTTGTGGTTGTCTTACTTCGACGCAGAAGACGGGAGAAAGAATTCCCGCCTTACTCCACCTCCTCCTGCTCTGCTTACAGGGGCAACAGCAGCCACAACAAAGCGTTGGCAAATGGGGGATACGGCACAGACAGCTCTGAGGTTTAAACCCTGTCCAAACCAAGGCTCAACATTAGACCCAAGTCCCCACCATCTGCTGATCTGAAAAGGCATTAATACGGTCCCATTCAACCCACAATATGTTGCCTCCAACTACCAGTGAGCACTAAAGTAACCCTGAAGACAACCCAGACATCAGTTTTCAGACAGACAATCTAAAACGAAGGCTGAAAGTTGACCGGCCTCCTGGCACAATCCGAGTTCAGAAGCTTGTATGGGTGACGTGGACACGCCATCGAGCGCCTCCCGCACCCTCCTCACCTCTCCATGGCTAGATTTAAAATGGGTCTGAGCCGCCCGTCAACAGTGTTGTGTCTTTTCACAGTGTAGAGTGAATCTGTGCTTTGCTGCTAGTTCACATCCAGCTTTAGGGCTCAGCTTGAGTCTGTTAGGCTTTGAATCTGATACTGCTGACGCGCTGTCACCGTGGTTACCAAATTCTAGAGACTTGTGCTTATACTACGTTTAAAAGAAACAAAAGTTAAAAAAAAAAAAAAAAAGTTTTCTAATCTCATTCAGCAAACATAGCATCTGTAAAGTGACCTCAGGTAGCAGCAGCGTAGCAAAGCAGGCCTTCAATTTTTTTTTTTTTTTTTTTTTTTTACCTGTACTGAGTAAGGTAACTCAGTCAGGAATATTCTTCTCTGTTTTCTTTAAGAGAGGCAGTGTTCCCACAATGTCTGTTTTCTTGCAAATCTGTAAAACAGTCCTTTGTGTATTTGTGTGCGTATGTCTGTGTGTGTTAAACGGTAATCTAAATATGTAGATGTAGGAGATGGCTTGTTCAAACATTTCTATGATAAATTTGTGTCTTTTTTTTTTTTTTTTGTAATATTAATTATTGATGCACTGCTGTGTTCTAGATCACAAGTCAGTGTTCCCATGACGACAGACCATAGATGTGGTGCTATGCAAAGGGATTGTAAACGTGTCATTTTTAGTCACTCACGTGCGTGATTATTCAGAATGTAATGTAGTTTTTATACATTTTTTTTCTTTCAGGACTTAAAAAAATGTGGTTCAAAATCACACCGATGAGCATACGTTAACTCTAATGTCTATATATGTGCCTGCATATTTAAAAGCGTGTCAACACGAGAGATTATACACACGTAAGGTTGTAATCCAACCTGATGAAACTTGAAAAGTTGTGAACCACCCGTTTATTACGAGGCAAGTGATTTTTCAGATGAAATGTCTGGTTAAATGAGGATTTCTTTCGTTGTTGTTGTTTTTTTTTCTTTTTAAACGTGTCAAGTGTTTTCACTGCACAGCATAGGTGTCAAGTCCGTACCACTGATACCACTGAATGATGTCAGTTCACTGTTAAATGTATGAAATTTTAACTGCTAGATATAAAAGTACTTTTTTTTCTGAGCAGTGTCATCATGTCAAAATACAACCCTCTCCCTGGACGTAATCTTACTTATTCAATGGCTACTTGCCCAATAAATGAATTGTTTTCCACAACACATTGTTTAATTGGTTCCATCAAATGTTATTACACAGACTGTCCTCAAGTTACTGCTGGGGTTCATTCTGAGGACTGTGTGATACATTGTTGTCATTTTGAGTCAGAAATCCTTTTTTATTAGGTGAATCGTAATATAAACAATTTACATGCATGGATACTAAAAACATTGTTCTTGCTTTTGTTGGTTTGCTTTGTTTTACCAATTCACACAAAATTGACTGAATTCATGTTAAAACAATACTAAAATAATTAGTAAAAATGTTTCAGGTAAGTTACAGATGATGGCGGCACAGTTCAAGCAATGCAATGGTTCCAATTTAAAGACTTCGCAAAGAGTAACTGGAAAGACGGGAGTAATTTTACAAACTGGAGATTAGGTTTTAAATGAACAGAAATCGGGTGAACACAAAACTTAACAGAACTGAGAACAGGTGCAACACATGACTGAACAACTAAGTTAACCGACGAGGTCTTTACAAATAATAAAGTAAACACAGTACAGTAATTAGAAAATGAAATACAGTGAACAAAACGCAAGACTGAACTGAGACCCACACATTAAAAAATTTGGTTGCCTTGCGAAAGAATGGCCAGCCAATGTTACTGTACAGTTAATGGAGCTGTGGTCATGGACTCAAAAATACTATAATAAGGTTACTGGGACAGCAACTGTAAGTCAGAGCGCTCATAAAATGCATACATCGCAAGTTGAGGGCAGTCTGTATTTACAAAAGTCATCAATTAATCAATACACAACTCCACTTTCAACGACTTAGAAACCAAACTGATCGCATTAACAATCACAAGGCAGCCTTAAACATTAAATGCACATGCTGCCTCAACTATAACATGTTTAGCACTAGGTGTCGCTATTTTACCAACATCTACATGGTGTGACCACACTGTTTACATGAATTTCGTGCAGTAACTTCATTAGAGGTGAAATAGCCGTAAAGTCATTAAAAACTAAAACTGTTCCATGACAGTACAGAACTGAGTACTCAGCAATGTTGAATTCTAATCACTGTTGCTTCATATTGGTGCTATATCCACATTACAGTTTGCTTTGTCCTCATAAACAGATGTTATCTTATTGAGATGAGAAAACAGACATTTCACACATGCTCATTATATGTACACACACACATGGAGAGAGAGAGAGAGAGAGAGAGAGAGAGAGAGAGAGAGAGAGAGAGAGAGAGAGAGAGAGAGAGGGAACAGTTCAAGCCATGAGAGCACAGTACTGTGTACATTTCTGTCTTTAGAAGATTGTCATAATGGACCCAAGTGAATCAGGTGAACATTTTCTGTCATTTGTTGTAGAATTGTGGCCTTTTTAAATCACACATTATTAAGCTTTTATTAGTTGTGTTAAAAATTAAAACAAGGAAACAAAAAGCAGTAACATATTACCCTTAAAGAGCATAAAGACAGAGAGGATTGTCTGCTTTTAGAACTCATTTCCTGTTTGAAGGTTGATTTGAATCTAATTGGATTTAGATTTAATGTTAACCGCTTTCGATTAATCCCAAACTCATGTTGATGTAAGTAAACAGTACATGTAGTTGTGTGTTTGAAATGTATGAATATGATACAAATGACATACAACAGATGATGCAATTCACATTTTGGGCAATTGTAATGTTACAATGTGTCTAACAATTGTTAGTGATTATACAGTATGGCCATATTTACATTTAAAAACGTACTGAGTGTGGTAAGTGATTTTGACAACAAATTACATTCATAGCCACAATATAGTGCTTCATCTTAAAGTCTAACAAAACAAGCTATTCAAAATGTCCCAAAATAACTTCATTATTCTCATGGAATCCATAAGAAAATACGTAGTCCTATCCCATGAACACAGACATTAGTTCCAAAAGTGCATGGCATTCACCAAAAAAACCCCAACATGGTAGAAAAGGCAAAAGCAAAACAAAGATTCAAAACACATTATCAGTTACCTTGAACTGCTAATTAACTCAAAGCCCTGACTACTAACACTATGTTAAATTACTCATGACTGCTGCTATAATGATGATTGTCTACATGCAAACCATCTTCATACTCCAATTTCCTTGTCATTTGTCAGACAGTCTCTCTGCCATAAAGGCAAGAGAAGTCATCTGCTGACCAGTGTTAGTGATGTGAACTTTGTGGTGCTGGTTTTTGAAGCTTTGTTTGCACTCAGAAGATGCACATTTCTTTAAAAAAATGGCCAAAGAAACTCTAACTTTCTGCAAACTGAGTATAAAAGGTCATTAGATAAAACCTCATCGATGCAGAAACACAGAATCACATGACAAAATGCACTTAATATTACAAATTCAACTTCTGATGTTAAAAAAATTACTCCATTCCAAATTCATTGCAGTGGGT
This sequence comes from Chanos chanos, assembly GCF_902362185.1. Taxonomy (NCBI): domain Eukaryota; kingdom Metazoa; phylum Chordata; class Actinopteri; order Gonorynchiformes; family Chanidae; genus Chanos; species Chanos chanos. The sequence continues at coordinate 3,061,322 of NC_044505.1, forward strand.
AATAGCATTGATAAGTTTGTCACGTAAACTGGTCACGTTGCTGTAGTTAGGAAGACGTAAAATCCTAAAGCAAGTTTGACCCACGGGGTGATGTTCATCTGGGTCAGGCAGTACCCACTTGCAAATTCGCAAACCCATTTTAGACAGACCTCCTACTGGCAGGAGATGAGTTCCGAAGACAAATTCTGATAAAACAGAACAAAATATTTAGTCAGAAATCAAATTTTTAAAACATACCACATTATATATGGGTGTTTGATCTGTTTTACATGTCCAGGGTGTCATACATAGATAAGTAGTAAATAGTCTAAAAAATATATGGTTTACATTGGTAATCACATTGCTTAGATTAACCAGTAAGAGAGGCTGGACACATGCACAAAAACTCAGGTCCTCCCTCTGAAAACAGCAGGTAAGGGAAACAGATAAATTAAAACTACACAAAGTAACAGCACTTAACCAAGAACTCAGAGCAACAAGGTACTCTTTCTCTCTTTCTCTCTCAACAAAGCATTCAAGGGCTCAGTCCTAACAAACAACCAAACACAAAATTTCACCAAACAGAAGTTAGCAGTATATGTCCAAACTTAAGACCAGGGTAAATTACCAGAACACAGGTGTGACTGGGAAGAAAGGGAACAAAAACAGGTGCAACCAATAACTGAATTAAAAACAAACTGAAACAAATGAAATAGAACACAGGCTAAGACAATGAAGACTTAACCCCAAATGGCCAGCAGAGGGGGAGAGTGAGAGCCAGGGTATGACAGCATCAAAATGCTCATATGGTGTGACTGTCCAGTACATGTTTTCATCTGTTCACATTTGAGTAAATCCAAGAAAATGTAAATAATTCCAAATTTTTAAGTTTAACATGTACAAACAGTCCCTGCATAATATTGGGGTTAACACTGGTTGAATAGATTTGAACTGAGAAAGGTATTATATGGTGTGACAGTACATTATAAGCGATATTAGAAGGAATTATTTGTGTAGAAAAGGTCATTTCTCATCCAAGGAAAACATATCATATCTGAAGTACATCATAAAGAGAAGAAGTGAGGTTTTCCATGACTTCTTCATTAGGCGGCACTTTTTTCAGAGCTCACAGTCGATTTTTGATATCTTCTGATGTGATACTAATCACACAAAAATGCTCAAATAATTTTGTTTTTGTATTTGTCATGGATAGATTAAGCATTACTGGCATGTGGAACTAGGTGTGCTCCAAGGATGCTAGCTGATTTCAGTTTGGCCTCAGATTGACTGAACTGCATGATGTAAAATTTTTTCACTAAGTCATATGTATCATCGAGATGTCACATGCAAAGGGAACAAGAAAATACAGGGAAAGAATTAATGCTGAGTTTGCAAGGAGAGAAGAAGTCATCACAGAAAGAAGGAGACTGATCAGGGCTGTCAGTACAGGACAAAGAATATTTTTAGAGAAAAGCAATGGACTCAAACTACTTAAATTTTTCCTTTTGCACCATTTTATGTATTTCCTGTTCTCAGAGGCCTAACTGCCAGTTCTCTTGGTTTAATTCATCTATCCTGGGTGTTTTATTTCTGCCTGATGTTAAAAGCTATTAGCTTATGAAAGCTTTTGGATACAATTTTTTTTCACATCCAGTCAAAAGAATTTTCTTTTATTTATATTTTGTTCTGTCAAATTCAATCTAAAAATAAATAAATTTATAAATAAAATCAACACATGCACAAATAAATATGCTTAATCGAAGCTTGGATTTCAGCAGACTGATGGCTGAAAAATACTAAGCAATGTGCTTACTTTAGGAAAATATGTCCGTTTGCTAGTTTTAATAGAATATACAATGTCACACCATATGGCAGTTTTAGGCTTTCATCTTGAAAAACATGAGAAAATTTAGTTTAAAATACAAAAAAAGCAATTGTCATGTGCTTTTCTGAGTAGCTAAGAGTACAAGAGTATGTACATACAACTACATATTTTTTTGTCTTATTCCTGAGGACTGTTTTTTTCAATTCTTCATACTTAAATTTCAACCTTGTGTGTGTGTGTGTGTGTGGATGAATGGATAGATAGATAGATAGATAGATAGATAGATAGATAGATAGATAGATAGATAGATAGATAGATAGATAGATAGATCACTTACTCAAAAACAGCTTCTTTTGGTCTTCCGTAAGCTCAAAGAAGACTTCCCAAAAATTCTGAATAACTTCCTCAGTCGGTGTAAAATTTTCATAGGTTACATTCTGTGCAAGAGAAGTGACAGATAATGGATGACGACAATAGATGAAACACCCCCCCCCCCCCCCCCCCCCCCCCCCCAGGAAAATAGACAAATATTTAATATATTAAGCACCTCCTTCAGTTGCGCCCACTTGTACTCAGTGTTGCCATAGAGAACAGCCATGAGCTCCTCTGGAAGAAACACTTTCCATGCGTCAATGGGACAACCCTGAGAAAAGCCTCTTGAAAAGTTTTCAAACTGCTGCTTCACTGACTTGTGAAAAACAAAGTCAATGTAAAGGTCCACATACTCCTGCCTGTGAATGATAACAGCAGATATTTTTCAGTGTTCAAGTATATTAAAGTTAGTAATTCAAAGCCATTAACCTTCCTAACTGCTAAACTAAAAAGTGCCAAGTGAGTTCCAAAGAACTAAAGCAAAACTTGCCACAACAGAAACGGTGTTGCACTAACTGGATGAGAATATGGTAGACATTACAACTATTGTTTTTACAGTGTTGTCCTAAAGCTCAAATGTAACAGCAATTCTCCAATATAAACCAATAGTGAAAGAATCTGAGAGGCCACCTGAACATGATAGTAGTGGAAAGACCACTAACATCGAGGACAATGGGTAAAATACCTGTTGACTTTGGTTACTGGGATCTGAGCTCCATTTAGAACAACCTCATGGCCTCTGACCTGAAAGAAATGAGGTTAAAAATGTATATGCGTCCCAAAGTGAGTACACTTTTCCTTCAAATGGCCAAAAATCTAGACGTACAGTGAAATCCAAATAGAGTTCTGGCACAACCTCTTCATCTTCCTCAAGTAACACATTTAAAGTCCTGTTTTGTGAAAAAAAAGAGAATTTTCAGTTTCAAGCACACTGAGTAAGTCTAGAAAAGGGAGATTATCATCAGTGTACCTGGCTTCAATGGGAAATAGCTCCTCCAGGTCTTGCAGAGTTGGTTTCTGACCCAGGAGCATTTTGAAAAGTGCCAAAGGAAAGCCAAAGTTCATCAAACAGTTATTGTACAAGGCCATCCCACAGAGAACGCCAAACAAGTAGACTTCATCTGTAGTGCCGCAGTCCTGGGAACAGGTTGAAGGAGCCGTAAACACCTAGAACTTCCCTAAACAGCTTCACCAAGATGTCTGACAACTAATTTTGATGGTCAAATTTACAAATTGAGCTATTTGAATAACTGGGCCCTATCCCAGTTATTTAGAGTACCCCCTTTCCTTTTGACCTTGTTCCCTTCATTAACAGTACAAGTAGCAATTTTGATGATGACTCCGTAAGTTGCTTACATGATGTTTGCTTGATACTGCACAAAAGAGGAGGTAAATGCTAAAAGCAATAAGAGTCCTGAGGCAGGGCCTGGTACTTATTTGATTCAGGTCTGATTTGTTTATAAATTTACTCAACCAGGAAGGAGCACAGATCAGTTTCCCTAACTAAATAGTTTGTCGCATCGCTGTTTTTTTTATTCACGTCTTGCAAGTTGTAAACATTTGTAAGGAAACAAAACTCAAGGATTTCATAGTTGTTCTTGTTCCAGTTAAAACACACCTCTGAAGTGAACCAGGGAAGACCGGATTCCTCAGAGATTTCCACAATCTTGGGTTGTGCAGTCAAGATATCCTCAGCAATGAGAGTGAAGAATTCCAGTGACACAGCTCCATCATCAATCCCAGCCTCCCCTTTAAATTTTACCTAAACACAAGAAATGTGAACAAGAAAACAGCGTTATTAAAATCATTGCATGAATGGGGTTTTTTCTAAATTGTATCTAAAAAGGAGGAACAAGAGTCAAATTAAAATGTTTAAGTGTTCAAATTTAACCTGTGTTTAAATTTAAGTGTTTAACCAACCTTCAGTGGAGCCCCTGGTTTGAAGGCATTTTTTCGCAGTGACTGAAAAGTATCTCCCAGTAAAGATTTCCTGTTCACTGTCAATGTATTAATCTGAAATAAGGACTTGAGAAAAAACACATTGGATGTGATTAGAATCATAGTCCGAAAGTGTTTCTTATTCAGCTTTCAAAATGAGTCGAAATGTGCAATCATTTTGCTAAATTACTGTCACTTGCACAAATGAATTAATATGAATAGTTCACATAATATATGCCATGGTATAGGGTAAAAAAAATCATTCAAAACATCTCTTTCCATTATAATTCTGCACCTCCTGAATTTTGTGCGTTCATATCAGGATCTGAATTTCCATTCCTTACAGTAACTCCACAAATCAAGCAGTGCCAAGACAACTGTTAGGAGAAGAAATGCTGGGTACTCAACTAGCACCTATTCTAAACAAATCAACGCTCGCAGTTTAGGTAAATACAAGAACTAATCTCATTAAGACCAGTCCCCTAACCTGATACCACCCTACATGTTGTGTATAGTGTGTAAGTATGCCTGTCGATGCGTGTGTGAGTATTTAACTAAAGAGATGCTTGCAGGACTACACGGCCAAACCTGGGGAATGTGGGTGGCGTCTCCAAAAGGCTGTTCCAAGGCGCCTTGATGTTTGTTTGTCGCTTGGCCAAGCCCAAGCTGTACCTTCGCAGTACAGTTGTGGTGGTAACAATCCAACAAATGGGCGAAATATTGTTAAAAAGACTTCAACAAAACAAAATTGTCCACCCAGAGGGGAATAACAGAAAAGAGTAAGAATACGCAGTGCACCAGTATGGTGCCCATATAAGTTCACAGCAAACCATTTAAAGAGTACTCAAGCTCCTCTTTCTCGTGAGAACTCGCCAGGTCCCTTCTTACAGATACAGCAAAACCCAGGTCGGCAGCACCCTCCAACATCTCATGTGTTTGTCAGTGCCTCTCTCTACTCCATTACTATCATATCCTAACAACAATATAAGGCAATATAACATAACAATATAATATAACAATAACAGAACTCGATTCATCCACAGTTGCTAACTGACAATAAGAGGCTTAACAGACATCAGCCTGAAAGCTGTTCACCACAGTGTAGGTCTGGCATCTCAGGTGCACCACCACTTCTGTGCACATCTGTAAATTTATATCATCACCACAGCGCAAAAAAACAAACAAACAAACAAACAAAGAACAAATGCACTACCGACTGCGACACTAGGCATGCTATGGTGCTAAACTAACTGTCACCACAAAACAGCATGCCACACTCATACTAACAAACAGCTGTCATTGTCTACAGAGCGAGACATGAAGACAATTTCGCCAACCAATGGTACACAACATCAAAATGACCCAAACTAACAACAAAGCTAAATAAGTTACAATGCTAACCTAACAGCTACCATAGCATTACAGTATTAAACCAACAAGCAGCACATGCACTTGACAAGTCTGTAGCCTAGCTGACCTGCAAACAAGCTTGAACCAAAGGGACACAAGACCCACTTCATCCAAACACTGCTACCAAATTAAGCCATTTATGTCACTCCACAAGTAGACAAAGAAACCAATGATACAACAATAGCAAAACTGCTAACTAGCAAGACCTACAGAGGCACAACAAGCACCAGGTTGCAGAGCAACACATTCAAACCACTGAGACAAGAAAAAAGCTCTTGTAGAGTTTTGGTTTCTTCCCCTCTCAACCATGGCCAAAAACAGCCCTGCTCTGCCTCCTCAGCCAACTCCTTCATTGTTTTTGTCTGCTTTGCTCCCGATGTCCTTTCGTAGGCACTGAATATATATGTCCTCGACTCAACCATTTCACCTTCTCTGGAGAGATAGGCTAACTGCCCTCCATCCATCCTTGCCTGCACTTGGCCGCCAGCTCTGCGTATTTCTCTCTTTTTCTCATGGGCTGCCTTCACACCTTCTTCCGACTGGACATTCAGTTCCATTATTATGACTGTTGCAGACTATATCTCAATATCTGGCCTTGGTGGGGTGATGGTGATTTTAGTGGGAAACTGGAGCTGCCAGTTGAGGACTACTCTCATGGTCCAGTTGTTTCCAAGGACCATGATGTCTTCACGTTTCCTCCATGAGACGCCCTGTGCTACCCCTCCTTGATTGACACAGTGCATCATAGATGTGTGTTGAGTGCACCTGGGGAAACCTAGGACACATGCCTTTTGGCAACATGTGTCTATGTAGCCATTCTCTAGGAGGTAGTAGGACAAGTCTCCTCAACACCACAGAAAAGAATTTCTTCCCCTGCACGTTCAGCAGAGAAATGCTTCTGAATTGGTTGACGTTACAAAACTCCTGCTCCTTGGAGATAAGGATGGTCTCTGATAGGATAAACTGATTCTTCCAGGCAACTCTGATCAAGTTTTAACGTTACTTTAAATTCATGGGTCACTTCTCATATACTTTGCATAATATGTCTTTTACTCCAAGGGCTGAGGCAGACCTTGCTTTTCCTTCCCATCTGCTTCATCTCACTTAGATAAGGAAGTGCAGTGTTGAACTGTGAATTTGGCTGAGCTGGACTGTGTGAATTTGGCTGAGTGTGGACCCTACCCTGGGGGGCCTAGTAGGATGCTCCTTTGCAGATTTCTGGTGCCTAATGCACTCTTTAAGTTCCTCTCCTCTGCTCTTCTTCTTCTTCAATGGGTTCCTGACATACTTGAAGGGATTTGTGAAAAACATGGCCCTCTCTTTCTCCTTGCTTTTTTTTCTCTGCTTCCAGATCCACACAGCCCTCCTCAAGTGCCCCAGAGTGACTTCATTCCTTTCTTCTCATGTTGATCTGTCTTCTGCCATGCACTCCTGAGTAACTGTTGTGCTTTCACCAGCTGCAACTCAGCCTCTATTCCATCTAATAATGATCTTTCCAACCCTGAGAATAAATATACTAGCAAACCAGTTTAAAAATAAGCATTTAACCAACCTCCGGTAGTTCCCCTTGGTTGAAGACATTGTTTTGCAGTAACTGGAAAGGGTCCCTCTGTAAAGTCCGTGTGTTTGCTCTCAGCGTATTACTCTACAAGAAGAATATGAGGAAAAGATCAGTTAAATGTGATTATAATCATGGTTTGTGAGTGTTTTCTTGCTCAGTTCTCAAAATAAATTTAGACACAGGTGCAAAGTTATTGCCATTTGTACTGTCATTATTGTCAATTAATATTTCCCACTGAGGAAGTTCATTAAAAATCCGGTTTGTCAAAGTCATTGGTTAAATAACGTTCTTATTTTCCTCTGAAAAGGAGGAGTAGCGGTGAAATTAAAAGTTTAAGAGTATTTAACCCACCCTTAGTGGAGCCCCTTGGTTGAGGACGTTGTTTTGTAGGGACTGAAGAGTGCCCCTCGGTAAAATCTGTCTGTTCACTCTCTGTGTGTTAGTCTGAAATAAGAACTTCACAAAAGACACATTGGTTGTGATTATAATTATAGTCCAAGAGTTCTTATTCATCTTTCAAAATGAATAAAGCTGTGTAGTCAATTGTTTCACGAAATTGCTATCATTTTTGTGAATTAATAGTACATGTATCATATATGCTGCGCTATTGGGTAGAAAGTATTAAAAACATGATGTCTTTCCAAAATGATGCTGCACTTGCTGAATTTTGCAAATTTGTTTTGTTTTGGGGTTTTTTTTGCATATTTTATACATGGCATGCTGTAACAACCTTGCCTCCTCCCTCGCTGGTTTCAGCCATTCCACTCTCAGCGTCACCGGTTTACTAATCACCGGTCTGATCACCCTCCCTCTGCACAACTGTCCTCACTTTAGTTCCCGATTATACATCTCACTATTTAAACCCCTCCGTCGGATCAGTCAGTGCGAAGTCTACACCTTCCCTGTGTTTACTGGGCCGTCTTGTGTTTCCTGTTCCAAAGTTTGCTTGCCTACCTGTTAACCCGTTTGCACTCTTTCTTTGGTCCCCTGTTAACCCTGTTTGAGTTGAGCCTCTTTCTGTTTGTTTTATTTATCATTAAAAAGCTTCAGTTTTCCGCACTTGTGTTGAGCACCGTTGTCACATGCTGACACATGCTCTTCTAACTCAAATTGTAAGATCAACGATCTTACAAGATAACAGTTTACATAGGCAAATTAAGGGGATTTCAGTGTGTTCATTTTTTTTTATTATTTTCCATAATAAACATAATGAAAACAAACAAATTAAAAATTTAAGAGCGTTAAACATACCCTCAGTGGATCACTTTGGCTGAGGATTATGTTTTGCAGTGACAGAAAAGCATTCCTCAAAATCTGTATGTTCGTCAGTGTGTTATTCTGAGGGAAATGTTTAGAAAAGATTGGACAAAATTATAATAATTTTCTTATTCAGCTTTCAGAATGAATTGAAAATTAAGTTATTGTCATTTTTTTGCCCTTTTTGTCAATTAATAACACACATGATCTGCACTACAGACATTCACTACAAACTTTTAAAAAAATGTCCCTCAAGATTGATTTTGTAACAACTGTTCTTCTTTTGTTTGATTGCTTGCTTGCTTGTGTGTTTTGGTCTATAATGTAAGAATATCTCTGCATATTTTAACAGAGGTATTCTTACAAGTTGTCATAATTTAAAATGTGAAATCTAGGACCTAGGTCATAAGAAAGTATGTCCACTTTTACTGCTGTTTGCTTAACGAACTATTACTAATTTTTGCATTCACATTATAGCCTGTTTCATCTTTAAAGAAATTATGTAATTTATACTGTGGTACATTTCCATTAATCTCCTTTTACATTCATGATTAAACCAATAAATGTGACTGCACGTAATATTTTTTTAATGTAACTAAAGATGAAATGAAAACAGATACATTTTACAGGGTTTTGTGAGAGAGTAAAAGATGAGGGTATATTCCTTATGGAGTACCTACCTGTGTAGAGAGACAGTGTAATCTGAGAAGAGCACATTTTCCACTCATGTTGAAGATGCAAGGAAAGGGCCTCAAATGAAGTAATGCATTCTGAAGTTTAAAAAAAAAAAACAAAATAAAAGGAGAAATTGACCAAATAAATTCAGAGATGGAAGATGTTAAAAAATATCAAAAGCTAAAGATTTTGTGAAACAACATACCTCATACTGCTGTATCTGCTGACTTTTTGAAGCTTCCCATTCTAGGTCTTGGAACAAGTTAAAACGCAGGTCCCTCATCATGACGTTTAGCTATGGAGAGAATAGGAGAAGAAAGGTTGTATGTTCTTGTAACTGTGTTGCATAAACACAGTAAGATTCAATTAATAAAAAGTGTGTGTGTGTTTGTGTGTTTAAAAACATGTCTACTGGTTTTCATTATTATGATTTACACACTTTTCATGTTTGCACACCTTTCCATCTATGTGCCCTTACCAGTTACCTCATTCGATTTAATCTTCAGCGCTTTATTATGTGTGAGTCTGAATCCTTACACTTACCATTTCATGGTAATTATTTTGCAGTTTTTCCAATAAATGAAAATTTACATGTTTCAAACTTACAAAATATGCTGTCCTCTGCGTATTCTGAACTTGCTTTAGAAACAAAATTTCTAGGTTATAAAAAGCTGCTTAAAGGTTGAACGGTTTTGTCTATGCTCAGGCATGATGTTTTATGGCAAATTCACTGTCATCGTGATATTTTAATCATCTCAGATGACTGAATAGTCACTCGCTAACCATAGACAACAACACTTAAATTGTTTTAGAGTGTTGGTGTGAAAATCAGCAAAAAATTACACACAAGACACAGGCTTACACAATGGAGCCTTTTATCTTTAATTCTTGTATTTTAATATGGTAAGAAAAGGAAAAAAGTAACAATTTATATCTATTAAAAAAGCCTCGTTATTCCAGATATGATGGGATTTTAACACAGTGAAATTTGATATATTACAAAAAATGACATATCTCTCCTCATTTGCAATATTGATGTACGTTGCACAATACTTACATATTGGAAGATAAAATCAAGTTCTTTTATATGGAAATGGTTGGTTTCAATTCTTTGGTAGTGTGAGCAGCAGGACTGAAAAAAAATAATTGGTAAGCAGTGATTACTACACTGCAATCAATGCATTAACTTTTGGTTTATCTTTAATGGTTGGTCTTATTTACCTCATACACTTTCTGCAGAACCTTCAGAGTTTTCTCCAGAGAGCTTGACCATTTGAGATGACCACTCATAGTCATGTCCAAAAGAAAGTTATGAGACTGGAGGCGAAATGTCTTAACTAGGTTTTCCAAGAAGAAGTCAGGTAGTCTGGACCAGTAATTTTCTGTTGGAATTGCACATTACATGAAGATAATACCTGTGTTCATATTAGAGGGAAATCTGATAGGAAATCTGGCAGTTGTTCTTACCTAGGACCTTCAGCCAATCAGGATGCAGGTTGAGAATGGCTGAGGCCAGTGACACAGTGAGGTCAGTCCCAAGATGATGCTTGCGTAGAACCCTCAGGAGTTCAGGTAAGATGAGGTAAACTCTCAGAGCCTCCACTCCAGCAGGACGAGGATTCAGAGAAGGAAGCAGCTTGTGCTCAACCACCTTTTTGACCTGAAGCAAACGGACCAGGTAAGGTTTACTGTTATTAGCATGGGCTGTTATTTCCCCACTCAAAAGAGAAAATATGCTACACCGTTTTCAGTGACAGTATAATACCTCAGATAAGACTTTCTTCTTTTTAGCCAGCTTCTCAAACGCAAGACGTGCCAAAGACAAATCCAGACCATCATACTCCACTGAGGACTGGAAATGCTTGTCACAACTATTAAAAAAAAACCCAAATGTGTCAACTGACAAGAGCAAAGTGTGGAAACCCTCTTCTCAGTGAAACACAGTTATACTAATTTTTCTTATAATATTCAATACATTGCACTTTGTAGTTAAATGTGAAGGCAAATAAGAGGATGCAATTTGTACCTTTTCTCAAGGAAGCTTCCGTTTACACATGCCTCTGACGAAAATATGTTGTTTATTTCCCTGCAATTTAAAAAATGCTTTTTGTTTCATGTATTAGTCAACTTTTGAACTGAACTGTTCAAAACTTGTCAGATTAACGTTGTATTAATCACAGTTATGTTAGAAGTCACCAGAAAGGTCTCTTACAAACACATGAAAGGGAGATATAATTATGGATTTACCTCTGGATTCTGTTCCATGTCTGAGTATCACATTCTGAAATCCAGCTGTCAATCAAGTCGTCATCTAACCTCACTATATGACCATCTGAGAGGGCTTTGGCATTGGTTAAGCCTGTTTCAGATCTCTGTGCAAAAGAATCCATGGTTTTCCACTGTTATCAAAGTTGTTTAGAAACCGTTAAGTGGAATTCATGTAATATTAACAGAGAATAAGGGGAGAACTTTCTTAACTATTCAGTAACCTCTTCTTTCTCCGCTCATTTGACAGGCTCCTTCCTTCACTGTAATTCACATATACTATTGTTTAAAAGTCTCAAGCTGTCAGAATCTTACCATTTGCTGGCACAGGGCAAAGGAGTTGTTCCCTCCAGCACAAATTCTCTCAAGTGACCTGTTGAACTTGTGTTCTAATAAGGAGTACACCAAAAATTAGTAAGTTTCCAAACAACATAGAATAATTAATAGTAAAGTAAAAGATAAGTACAATAAGATTTTTTTTTTTTTTTTTTAGTTCACAAAACTGATTCCACTACTTCTAAATTTAAAGCATTATTACTATTCTTACATTTCATGAAATGTCATGCCAGTGCTGTGGGTACAGAGTCCCACAAAAAGTTATAGTAATAATGCAACTACAATAATCTATATGTACAGTCTATATTGCCTGATTATTCACAGATCCCCTGATTTTGTTCCAATAAACAGTTTATCATGATCAAGGCAGGACTGCTGATCACAACACTGATTTATATCATAAGATTACAGATAAAATGTCTTTACCTGTTGACAGGTGAACGGGTAGAGGCACACACTGGTTGGTTCTCTGTCCGTTTCCCAGCTGTCCTTGCTCTCCACATCCAAAAGAGTAAATTTTCTCTGATGATTCGATGAATGCTAATGTGTGGTGCCTTAAGTTAAAGCATATGAAAAGAGTTTGTTTGAGTATTGGCGTTTAAAATTACATTATATTAATTATAAAATTCTTGATTTTCTTTATTGCAGTGAAACACAGTGCAATAAAGCTTATTCCAGTGGTGCCGTATATTAAAATACATAGGCTATATTATAAAATGGCAGTGCCATGTTTGATTACAGCACTGATGTTGGCTTTTGCAACTCTAATACACTGTCAATATGACTGTAAAAGACAAAACAATATTTGAAAATTATAAAGTACCTTCCACAGGCTATTTGAGACACTTTTGAACTCCACAGTTCAGCCACAATTCGAGGTCGAAGTTCATCTCTGAGTGAGTTATGTCCAAGCTGTCCATAAGAACCCGATCCAAACGTGAACACTAAACCTCCCTGAAAAAAATTGAAAAGTTGAATCACCATGAAAGTGTACTTTGAATGCATCTTTGCACCTGGATCTCATGTCTTTCACCTGATCGCTTAATGTACAACTTTTAATTATTGATAACTTCATCGCCATGTATTCTAATATTTTAAGTAAAAAAAAAAAAAAATCGGACCTTTTTAGAATTTTTTAATGACTTTATTAGCAGTCTTATTTGAAGGGACATCTACTGGTGTGAGAAATATGGAGAAAAAATACAACCTTTGTCAGAGTGGCTGTGTGCCCCCCCCCACATGAGATGAGGATGATTTTCTTTAAGTTCAAGCTGCTCACATTGATGGGAACGTCCCTGTCTGTGAAAAGACATTAAGAGTATCTCTGGTCCATTCCAAAGGTTTTGATTATTATTTTAAGAAATTGGTTCCAAGCTGCCAATTGGCTTGGACCAGTCTGCCTGAATGGTTCTCTTTCCCTTTGCAGTTACTGTATTGTACCTGTAGTTTCTACTAGGGGTTGCACAGAGCACTCAAGCATTCACATCCATTCTCGAGTTTCTGCACAACATCGAGCACTCATTAATCGTGTGATGCTAGATCTCACGCGCACTCGATTTCCAGTTAGAGCCCTTGGCAAACATGAGGAAGGATGCCGACAGCAGAAAAGTGTGACTCAGTTGGTTGTTTGTTGTATTTCATTCCTCACACAACAGGCGACCCAGCTCCTGGTCCAAGCGCTTGTCATCTCCCGTCTGGACTACTGCAATGTTCTACTGGCTGGCTTGCCAACCTGCGCCATCAGGCCGCTCCAGCTCGTACTTACTGCGCTCCACTGGCTTCCGGTAGCTGCCTGCATTCAGTTCAAGACACTGGTGCTGGCCTACCAGGCCACAAGAGGCTCCGCCCCATCATACCTTCAGTCCCTTATAACTCTGTATACCCCTACTACAACTCTCCGCTCTACGACCTCATGGTCAACTGACAGTCCCCTCACTTCGGGAACCCAGCAGCCGCTCCTCCCGACCACGCCTCTTCTCTGCTATTGCCCCGCAGTGGTGGAACGACCTCCCTCATACAGTTAGGACTGTGGAATCTCTTATCATCTTCTGCAGGAAACTGAAAACCCACCTCTTCAGAACCCACCTGTCCCCCACTGTGTAACCTCCCTTTCCAAAAAAAAAAACAAAACCTTGTTTTGTATCTGTGTTTGTCAAAGTATTCCAGGGGCGCAATACGAAGGAGTAAATTGACGCTCAGTCTTATTGTGATCTCTGTTCATGAGGTATTAGTAATCCGACTGATGCACTGATTGTAAGTCGCTTAAAAGCGTCTGCCAAATAACAAAATTGCAAAATTTTCATGATGCAACAATTGTGAGTTGTGGACGGATTTCTCAAGGATGGCTCTAACATCCAGTTTGTCATATAATAGACTACGCTACTACACTACCGCGGCTAAACAAATCAATGCAAATATGACTACTTTCATTTTTAAGTCAGTTAGGTTTACTATTGATGACCAGGTTTCACCGAATTTACGAGGAAAAAGACAAAAAAGAAAAAAAAAAAAAACAGCTGCTATATCTGTAACACAATAAGAACGCTTAGGCTACGTCCGCACTAAATGGCTGAAGACGCAGATTTTATGTTTAAAAAAACACTTTGTTGACCGAACTTTCTATCTTGGGCTACTGTAGAATATGGTAACAATAACGTTAATATAGTCGGTATCACCAATACTTAATCCCCAGCCCCAGTACTCAAGAACTCGAGTTTTTCAGGAAAGGAGTTCTCGAGTCGTAAAATTATGCGCTCGTGCAACCCCTAGTTTCTACTCCATAATAATACGCTAACACAAAACAGAGTTGTGCCGTGTATGCTAAACAAATTCCATTTTCAATAAAAATAAGTACAACACCCTCTAATAGGCCTAAGTGGACACTGACCACGTTATACTGAACTGCTTACAAAGATGTTTACAGTAATATTACATATAAGTCACGATTTTTAAACGTTTTTTCCTGACAAACTTTGAGAGACCTGTGTTGTCTCCGAGGCCCAGCTGTCCGGCGTTGTTTTTCCCCCAGCCAAAAACAGCTCCAGAGAGAGACAGGGCAAAGCTGTGGTCTCCTCCAGCACTGATCTGAACCAAGGGGATCCCTGACAGAGAACTGAGGAGCTTTGGAGACTGAGTGCTGGGCTCATCCTTCCCCAAACCCAGCTGACCACTGGAGTTCTGACCCCATGTAAACACGTGACCATCTGGGTGGATAACAGGAAGACAACAATGTCAGGCTACAGCTAATGAAGTAAAATTAATCTGAAAGTAATTGCTTAATTCAATTTATGACAAAGAAGTTGCACTTTTAAAGGTGCACTGATACTCTGTGAGAGAAAGGTGATGAGTCACCTGAAACTAATGATACTTTGAAAACAGTTCAAGTTTATACTCATTACTGTGGTGTTCTGATAAACAGCATAAATACCATTTGTTAGTGCAATTGAATGGTGGTCTCCACATGCAACCCGAGTCACCTGTTTATCACAGAGCTGTGGTAATGACCTAAGGTTGAAGGAGAATAATCTGATTTACATAATGAATTGATTTAATGGAAAGTAACATAAATGCCGGATTAAGAGGGGACCAACTCACCTGGGGACATTTAGTTTATCTATCCAGAGGACTTTGCCATCGTAAGACACAAGGACGGCGTGAGACTCCCCACAGCTGAGGGCTTTTATCTTGACCGTTTTCCAGTCCAAGTGCTCTGAGTTGACGAAATGAAACGACACGAAAATTTCTGCTTATAAAATTTGTCGTTACATAAGAAAAAGCAGAATCCGACCCAATAAATTATCAATCGTATCAAAACACACATACGTAGTTTCCCGTCTTGTGCGGATCCATCACCCTGAAATCTGATGAAGGAAACATTTCCATCGCCGCGTATGAAACCGACAAGTTTACACCCGATTGCTACATCTTGTATGCTGGATTTGGGGCACAAGTAGCGAATTCCTGCGTTTGTGGTTTGCAGGCTGTGCGGTTTAACTAAACCGTAGCCCGGTCGAGTATCCGCCCCCCAATAGTACATCCCCATTGTCGGAGAACTTGAGATCTTTTAGTTGCATAGAATTACTTCAGTGCCAGTCCAAAAATGATTTACCGATGCTGCTGTGACGGTGACTGACAGGTACGCTCTGACGTCTCTTATGAGAGGATCCCTGTAGCTTTTCAATATGAAACAGTGAAACGTTTATAACGGTCACAGTCCAGATTTATTGGAGCAGCGGATAAGGCACTGAGAATACTCGTGTTTCAGTATCCTTTTCCGCAAACATGAAACTTGCCCTGCGTTTCACGAAACGAAACTAAACTTTTCGACTAAATCACATTGCTCCGCTCGAGTTCGCGGCAATAACACAATCAAGGTTTCGTTTCATGAAGTACACTTTACGTTTCTAAAACCGGTTTTCAAAATAGACAGCAATTTTATAGCGTTCTTAAACGTATAACTCTCGCGGACACAGAGGATTGTTAAATGCAACACGTTTGTTATGTTTGGACTGATGCCATGCGTTTGTTTACACAAAGAGTAAAGTTACTTTTATATTTCCAGCCGGTGAGCTGTGACAGATCATGTGAATAGTCTGTGGTATGGTAAGAGTGAAAGTGCAGGAAAGTGAGAAGAAAATGATGCACATCAGATATCTATATAGTGAAGGCTACATTCTGAAGTTAGTGCTAATCAGCTTTGGGGTCAGCCAATAGCAATGGAAACAAGTTTAGCATGAGCTAAGATAAGCACACATGACAACAGTTGCTGCTGTCTTTTTTGTGGGTTGCCAGCTATGTTGTCTGTAGTGCCAAGCAACACGAGGCAATGGCACCTGAGAAAAACGGTAGGAAGGATATCTTTCAAGAACAACTTCAGTTCGAGACCAAGAGTGGATAAATAATCTTTAACAGCCACCATGAATGTGTTAACAGCATTATAAAGAGTAGGGATATTTGTAGCATTTAAAGTGCACATGGAACAATGAAACATTCAGACATAGAATCCTAAACTATTTGCAGTTAATACAATTAACAAAACACATATTATAGAAATCCAAAAACTGGCTCATCTGTTGACTGATTTTGGGTAACTGATGTCACACATTTTTTATTCGTGTGCTGATATTTTTATTTTTCACTTTAAAAAAAGAAAAAAGAAAAGAAACAGTCTTTAAAAGTGCAAAGTGTTTTGACCTAGCTAGTATTATTACTCCTGAATATAAATGACAGTGGTACTGACATTGGAATGCATACAGTAATGTGATATTTAACAGCATATTAGATCAATGGTCCCAGTATAGTCTGATTTTCTTATCATGGAATCTGAGAAAATATATAATCCTTTCCCATAAAGACAGAAGCATCAGATTTAAATTTTTAAAAGTTCACAGCATGTAGCTACATATCCAACAAAAGCTATCGAGAAAAGATAAAGAAAGGTTCCAAAGTGCTAAACCAAACTTAGTTTAATGCAAGCATTTCATAAATTATCTTAAATTGTTGATTAAATTAAGCTACAAAATATCTTAAATTATTAGCTGTTCCAGTAATGATGAGTGTCCACATTAACAAAAAAACAAAACAAAACACATTTGTCCCCAGTTCTGTGATAATTTATCGGGAAAACCAAAATTATCCCAAACCTCTGGAACAGATGCAACAGAAGTTGTCCGTTGATTAGCTATGTTTTTACAATCACATATATACATTAAAACACATATTTACAATACACATGCTTCTTTCTGCATACACATATTCAAGGAGTTCATAAAATAAACTTCGACTTTTAAGAAATAAATTAAACCGAAATCAACCCAAAGAGCACTATAAGATAACAAAAAAAAGTTTACTCCATTCCAAATTCATTGCAGTGGGTAATAGCATTGATAAGTTTGTCATGTAAACTTCTGATGTTACTGTAGTTAGGAAGACGTAATCTCCCAAAGCAACATTCACCCTTAGGGTGATGTTCATCTGGGTCAGGGAGAACCCACTTGGAAATCCTCAATTGCCTTTTGGACAGGCCTCCTACTGGCAGCAGATACGTTCCAAAGATGAATTCTGAAAAAATGGGATAAAATGAAACAGGGGACACAAAATGCATGAGGCCAGGCAATAGAAATACACTGAGACCCAAACAATAACAAATACAACCAGCCAGTGTAATTGTACAGCAGATGGAATGCTTGTCATTAGACATCACAACTAGATGTCACCACTCATAAAGAAAAATAAAATGAGATTAATGGGATGGTAATTGTAAGTCCAAAAGTAAAGGACAGCCTGTAATATATATATATATGATGTGTGTGTGTGTGTGTGTGTGTGTGTGTGTGTGTTTTATTTATTGTCTCTTATTACAAATAACAACTCATTATTGATATTCATTACTGATATGAACTCTCCTTGTGCATTTTTTGTACTGAGGCAGACTCACTCATAAACAGCTTCTTTTGGTCTTTCGTAAGCTCAAAGAAGACTTTCCAAAAATTCTGGATAACCTCCTCAGTCGGTATAAAACCTTCATAGGCTACATTCTGTACCAGGGAAATAACAAACCAATCGTTCGTACAAAACAGACAACTATCGTTCAAGAAATGACAGGAAAAGAGAAGCGGAACAGGTAAATGCACAGTAGTTAAAAAAAAAAATAAAAAATTTTAGGACCTCCTTCAGTAGCTCCCACTTGTACTCAGTGTTGCCATAGAGAACAGCCATGAGCTCCTCTGGAAGAAACACTTTCCATGTGTCAATGGGACAACCCTGAGAAAAGCCTCTTGAAAAGTCTTCAAACTGCTGCTTCACTGACTTGTGAAAAACAAAGTCAATGTAAAGGTCCACATACTCTTGCCTGTGAATGATAACAGCAGATATTTTTCAGTGTTCAGGATGTAAATGAATGCTACTGATGATAGCTCATAAATCGCTAAACCTAAAACTACAGTCAATTGCAAAAAACTACAGTAATATTTGCCACAAAAGATATGCTGTTGCTGTAACTGGCTGACACTTTGTCCTTTAGTGGGCCTTAGAACTCCTGGTTTTCGTAACAGTCCTAGCCAAAAGTCAAATTTAACTGTAATTCATTCATTTGAATCAATAATTCAGGTCTGGGAGACTGCTTTAACATCTGGGAGCATTAAGGACAATGGATAAAGTACCTGTTGACCTTGGTTACTGGGATCTGAGCTCCATTTGGAATAACCTCATGGCCTCTGACCTGTAAGAAATGAGGTTTAAAATGTATATGCGTCCCAAAGTGAGTTCCCCTCTCCTTCAAAGGGCCAAATGTTACAGTTACTTACAGTGAAATTCAAGTAGAGCTCTGTCACACCCTCTTCATCTTCCTCAAGTAACACATTTAAAGTCCTGTTTTGTGAAAAAAAGAGAATTTTCAGTTTCAAGCACACTGAGTAAGTCTAGAAAAGGGAGATTATCATCAGTGTACCTGGCTTCAATGGGAAATGGCTCCTCCAGGTCTTGCAGAGTTGGCTTCTGACCCAGGAGCATTTTGAAAAGTGCCAAAGGAAAGCCAAAGTTCATCAAACAGTTATTGTACAAGGCCATCCCACAGAGAACGCCAAACAAGTAGACTTCATCTGTAGTGCCACAGTCCTGGGAACAGGTTGAAAGAGCCGTAAACATGTAGACCTTTGAGAGGTTGCTGTTTACCTCTAGCTGCAGTTGTTATGTTATAAACAGATAATTGTATCAGATTTGGGTCAAATTGAATATTTTTAAACAATTTGTATGATTGGCCTCTGACATCGTTATTTTCAACATATATGTATTCATGTGATGTCTAATATTGCTTTGGCAAACTCAGTCTTTTTAGAACTCAGACAATGGAGTTTGGTAAACCAGCATGAAATTTAACAAAAAAAAAAGAAAAACAATTGAAGTTTTGCTGCTGGGCCCAGTCATTAAAATACATACTTGACCCAGGTTTGGTTCATGAACTCAAAACTCCAGGGAGTATAGCAAACTCACATGCCCTAAACAAAAATTCCTTTAACCCTAGCTTTTGAACTTCTCTGCTGTTCAGATTAAAACGCACATCTGAAGTGAACCAGGCAAAACCGGAATCTTCAGAGATTTCCGCTATCTTGGGTTGTGCAGTCAAGATATCCTTAGCAAGGAGAGTGAAGAATTCCAGTGACAAAGCCCTCCAATCAATTCCAGGTTCCCCATCAAATACCACCTAAATACACACACAAACACACATGCACATGTGCACGCACGCACGCACACACGCACACACACACACACACACAAAATTTTATGAGAATAAGTGTTAACATATACATTTTTCCAAAACCCTTAAGGTTTCACCTAAGCACAATAAATGAATAAATAAATAAATAAAAACAAAGTCATTAGAGTCATTGAATAAATATGTTTCAGCTCAATGGGCCTCATGCAAGAACATTTTTGCACACTGTATTACTGAATGTTCAAATAACTTAATTCTGTTTAGTTGTGTAAACTTAATGTCCTACTGACCCGAAAAGTTCTACTGATTTAAAAAATTTTGAGTTGTTATAACAATTTTGAGTCATGTAAACTAAAAACTTTTAATTAATTTCAGATCTCTTTTGGATGAAGTAATATGAACTCCAGATTATTAAGTCACTTAAGAGGCACCTCCACTTACATTAGACCTGGTGAACTTTCTACAGCGACTGAAAAGAGCTTTTAAAAAAGAGAACCGTCCCTACAGTCACCATTACAGCTAATTTGCATTTGATACAGTGCCTGACTGACAAGCCACTGGTGCGAAGCTACCATCTGTGCAATAATGACTGAGTGCCTTTAAGTCAGAATCTCACCTCTGTACGAAGATATCAGGACATAACCATCTTTAACTAAACCTCGGATATCTGGCACTGTTTCTGTGGCTGTGTGAGCAGGCCGGTGACTGAAAAGAACGTCACCAGCTCCCAGAGACAACAACCTAATTCTGGGTCAGAGTCTTGTAAGCAAAACATGAAACAGGCAATGTTTTAACTTAACCTTTAAGTTCTGTTGCCTTAATTTCATTTTAAATGAATTATTACATCATTAGTGCATATTACTAAAAAATTTGTAAGTTGATATAATAAGTACTTTGATTTAACTTCAGTTAAATAGTACAAGCAATTGTAACTTTTAAAAAAATTAGCTCTGAAAACTTCTCACTTTAGTGTTCTTCTCCTTCCCCCCCTCTGACTCTCAGGTTCAGCCTCGCATCGCAGCCTGCTTAGCTGACATTGCCTCCTGGATGTCCGCTAACCACCTCAAACTCAACCTGGAGAAAACTGAGCTTCTGTTTTTTCCTGCAAAGAACTCCCCAACGATTGACACTGCAATCACCATCGAGGGATCTGTGGTGTTCCCCATCTCAGCAGCCAAAAACCTAGGCGTAACCCTCGACAACCAGCTGACCTACTCCGGTCACATCGCGGGAGTAACTCGATCCTGCAGATTCTCCCTATACAATATCAAGAGAATCCGCCCATTCCTCACACAAGAGGCGACCCAGCTCCTGGTCCAAGCTCTTGTCATCTCCCGCCTGGACTACTGCAACGTCCTACTGGCTGGCTTACCGACCTGCGCCATCATGCCGCTCCAGCTCGTGCAGAACGCCGCTGCACGCCTGGTCTTCAACCTCCCGAAGGACTCTCATGTCACTCCACTGCTTACTGCGCTTCACTGGCTTCCGGTAGCTGCCCGCATCCAATTCAAGACACTGGTACTGGCCTACCAGGCAACAAGAGGCTCCGCCCCATCATACCTTCAGTCCCTAATAACTCCGTATACCATTACTAGAACCCTCCGCTCTATGACCTCTGGTCAGCTGACAGTCCCCTCACTTCGGGAACCCAGCAGCCGCTCCTCCCGACCACGCCTCTTCTCTGCTATTGCCCCTCGGTGGTGGAACGACCTCCCTCATACAGTTAGGACTGTGGAATCCCTCACCATCTTCCGCAAGAAACTGAAAACCCACCTCTTCAGAACCCACCTATCCCCCTAAGCCTAACCCCCCTTCCTTAAAAAAAAAAAAAAAAAAACTATGTATCTATGTTTGTCTAAGAATTCCAGGGGCGCAATACGAAGGAGTAAATTGATGCTCAGTCTTTTTAGCGATGTCTGCTTATGAGGTATTAGGAATCCGACTGATGCACTGATTGTTAGTCGCTTTGACTAAAAGCGTCTGCTAAATGCTAAATTGTAAATTGTAGTTAATTAACTTAATTTTACACCAATCAGTTGCTTTCATTTTTTTAAGTTCTGCTAACTTATTCAGGTTTACAGTGTATTCTTATCTTAAATTCCTCTTAGCTTTTTTTTCATACGGTGGGCTCGTACGAGAGTGCCACGTCAGATTCTAACTCCTAACTTCAGATAACTGTGTAAATGACCCTTCGTAAACATGATGAATGCCACCTGTGCATAATTCGGTGCGCGTTCATGAGAATTGTAAATTAGCATAATTAACACCCCAATACCATATAAGGCTAAAGACACCCTCTCTTCCAAAGGCCTGACGCACTAAGGCATCCAAAAGAGATAAGTCAGCCATGACGCCACTGGTTACATTTCCCGTTGACCTTATCACATACAGAGACAAATTAACCTTCTACTAGAGTATAATTTAAGTCGTTTTGCAGTTTGAGATGTTCATATTGATATTGTACTGTTATACAATAGCATCAATAGCCAAGTTAAATTAATGATGATATCGTTAGGCTACATGAATAAATTTAGAATTATATTAATTTGAATTGTAGAGCCAAACAGGATAATGTCAAAATAGTTATGAATACAAGATCGTCAAACTCAAAATTGCTTCAAAGTAATGAAATATGAAATCAACTAGTGAGAAATTTAGGTCTGGACCACTCGTAAATTGTGTTTGTGCTAAAGAGAAAATTCAAAATGCGAAATTATCTCCTAAATCATTCGTACAAGCCACTTAAGAATTGATCTGTTCCTTCAAGAGGTTCTTGCATGAGGCCCAATATTACCTGAAAAGGAAGAATCAGCATTAAATCAAAAAAAAAAAAAAAAAAGAATATTTAACCAACCTTCAGTGAAGCCCATCCGTTGAGGACATTGTTTCGCAGTGACTGAAAAGCATCCCTCAGTAAAGTCTGTCTGTTCACTGTTAGTGTGTATCTCCCATAGAAAACCTTAAGAAAAGACACATTGGAGATAATCACAAGCATGTAACACAAAGTAACATGATGACATCTAAAGACTTTTGTGAAAATGTAAACTTTTCATTATGCACTAACAACATCATTACTTATGTATGATAAGGGATGTGGAGGTTTGTGAAAATTCAGTTGCTCAGAATAAACCTATACCTGTTAATCAGTTTGGTTTTGATTTTTGCTATTTGTTTGTATTATGATACATCCTTACAAATAGCACTAATATAGTTTGAGAAATCATGGTTTACATTATATAATTATATTTAATTGAATTTAATTAACCCACACTCATTTGTTCGTGCTCAAACCTGAGAAGAGCACTTTTGTCCTCCAAGTTAAAGATGCAGGAAAATGGCTTCAAATGAGTTATGATGTCCTAAAATATAAAAGAAAAAAAAGCATGAGTAAAATAGAACTGCAGTCAAATTGCAGTTGTTTCTAAAATGTAACTGGGTTCAGAGAGGTTTGAAAGGACGATACCTTGTAACGTTCTATCTTTGAGCGTTCATACAGATAAAAGTGGCGCGGTGTGTAAAGGAGTGAATTCAGCTGTAGAATGAAATTGTTGTAGAATGAAAATTTTTCTGTTTAAAGGACAAAAGTGACATTTCTCCTTATTTTCAATATTAGCACATGTTGCATGATACTAACCTTAGTAAAGATGGAACTGACTTCTTTTACTTGGAAATGTCTGGCTGCAATTTTTTGGTGGTTTAGGCAGGTGGACTTAACATAAAAAATAAAAACCCATTATTAGTACTCTGCAGTTAATATAGTCACTTTATGCAGTCACATCAATGGTTGGTCTTATTTACCTCATACACTTTCTGCAGAACCTTCAGAGTTTTCTCCAGAGAGCTTGACCATCTGAGATGACCACTCATAGTCATGTCCAAAAGAAAGTTATGAGACTGGAGGTGAAATGTCTTAACTAGGTTTTCCAGGAAGACGTCAGGGAGTCTGGACCAGTAGTGACCTTTTGGAATCGCACATTGTGTGAGAACAATACCTGTGTTCATATCAGAGAAAAATCTAAAAACTTACAAAAGTTGTTCTTACCCAGGACCTTCAGCCAATCAGGTTTCAGGCTGAGAATGGCTGAGGCCAGTGCCACAGTGAGGTCAGTCCCAAGATAATGTTCGTGTAGAACCCTCAGGAGTTCAGGTAAGATGAGGTAAACTCTCAGAGCCTCCACTCCAGCAGGACGAGGATTCAGAGAAGGAAGCAGCTTGTGTTCAACCACCTTTTTGACCTGAAGCAAACGGACCAGGTAAAGTGTACTGTTATTAGCATGGGCTGTTAATTCCCCGACGTAAACAAAATATGCTACACAGTTTTCAGTGGCAGCGTGATACCTCAGATAAGACCTTCTCCTTTTTAGCCAACTTCTCAAACGCAAGACGTGCCAAGGACAGATCCAGACCATAATACTCCACTGATGACTGGAAGTGTTTGTCACAACTATTAAGAAAAACAAATGTGTCAAACAAAAGATTTCATGAAAGCCAAATAAGGGAAAATAGGAGAAATCAAAGATGAATCAGAAATAAACTTTGTACCTTGTCTCAATAAAACTCCCATTAACACATGCTGCCGATGAGAAGATTTTTTTTATTTCCCTGCAGTTAAAAACATTTCTTTTGGTTTAATGTATCAGCTGAATCTCACATGGATTCTTAAATTAGTGTTGTGCAAATTATACATCAATCAAATCCAACACAAACAAATTGCCAAAACTGTCTCTGACAAACATTTAAAGTGAGATGGAATCATGATGTTACCATCGGATGCTTTTCCATGCCTTAGAGTCACATTCAGAAATCCACCTGTCAATCATCTTGTCATCTAGTGTCACTATATGACTATTTGAGGAGGCTTTGGGATTGGTTAATCCTTTTTCAGATCCCTGTGCAAAAGAGTCCATGATATTCTCCACTGTTATCAAAGCTATTTATAGCTCGTTAATAAGCGGAATTCATGTAACATTAACAGTGAATCTTTTCTGAAGTATTCAGTGTTGTGTCTTTATTTAAAGAATATGCAAAGTGTGTTCACGAACTCATTTGACTCGTTTGACAGGTTCCTTCCTTCACTGTAATTCACATCTACTATTGTTTAAGTCTCAAGCTGTCAGAATCTTACCATTTGCTGGCACAGGGCAAAGGAATGGTTCCCTCCAGCACGAATTCTCTCAACTGACCCATTTTGATTGTGCTCTGATGAAAAAATCAGTCAGAAA
Organism: Chanos chanos; assembly: GCF_902362185.1. Classification (NCBI taxonomy): domain Eukaryota; kingdom Metazoa; phylum Chordata; class Actinopteri; order Gonorynchiformes; family Chanidae; genus Chanos; species Chanos chanos. The sequence goes on from NC_044505.1 coordinate 3,086,374, forward strand.
TTAGTACATTTCTAAACAGAGCACGGTAAGTTACAAAACAGAAGTCAAAGAAAAGGGCAGTAAGCAGTAATTTCATTAATGGAATCCTGCCTCAAAGATGAGCAAATTGGGATGAACACAACAGAGACTGTCTATATCTACAGTCTGTATTCACAGATCTGATAATTTGTTCAGATTATTAAAAGGTTGGTGTTGATCAAGGCAGGACTGTTGATCACAACACTGATTATATCATAAGATTACAGATAAAATGTGTTTACCTGTTGACAGGTGAACGGGTAGAGGCACACACTGGTTGGTTTTCTGACCGTTTCCCAGCTGTCCTTGCTCTCCACATCCAAAAGAGTAAATTTTCTGTGATGATCTGACGAATGCTAATGTGTGGTGCCTTCAGTTAAATCATATGAAAAGTGTGTTCATGAGAATCGACCTCGAGGATTACATCCATGATTATGTTGTTCAGCATTAACAATGAAACACACTGCAATGAAGTCTATTCCCGTGGTGCCGTGTATTAAAATACATATGCTTCACCACAGAGCACAACGTAATCATACATGGCAAGGCAAATAAAGACTTTTGCATCCTAATGCACTGACGAAGCTACAGGAAAAAAACAAAAACTATTATTACAAAAACTATTAAATAAGATTATAAAGTACCTTCCACAGGCTATTTGAGACACTTTTGAACCCCAGAGTTCAGCCACAATTTGAGGTCGAAGTTCATCTCTGAGTGAGTTATGTCCAAGCTGTCCATAAGAACCTGATCCAAATGTGAACACCAAACCTCCCTGAAAAAAATATAATAGATGGATTTAATTTCTTTCAGCTTTTGATCATTTAAAACATTTAGGTCTTTCATGACTGATGGAATGCATTGTATTTCAATAAATATCTTATGTTAGAAATTGTCAGCCATCATTCTCCTAGACTTATTGATGGATTTCTGAAATGAATGTTTATAGGAATACAGTAACAAATTATACTGTTGGAACTGAGGGTGTGTGTGTGTGTGTGTGTGTGTGTGTGTGTGTGTGTGTTTTAAAGCTGTTATCTCTGGTCACAGTGCATGTTGTGTTTTTGGAGTTAAACATATACTCTTACTACCAAAAGTCTTACAGACTCTCGTCAGGTTTCTTATCTGACTTTATATTTGTTCTTAATTCATATGCTTTTTCTTTTAAAAAGAAATATCTTACAAAAGTTTTAAAGGATAATATTCTTCCAAGGGACTTGTAACACCATACTATGTAATCAGCACTATCTGACGCATCTATCACATTAACCAAAACACAACCTTTGTCAGAGTGGCTGTGTGCTCCTCCCCACAGGAGATGAAGATGATTTTCTTTAAGTTCAAGCTGCTCACATTGACGGGAACATCCCTGTCTGTGGGAAGCCAAGAAGGGCATTCATTCAAAGTGTTGCAAATCTATCAAGCCTGTGGTTTCTGTGTCCAAGTTTGACTCTGACACCCAACTGAGCAATAATGTGAATGCAAAATATAAATTTCTCCAACCAGAAACATGTTTCTAAAAGTCTTTAAATGCATGTTTATATGTCTGTTACACAGAACTGCCTGCACATATGTTTTCATTCTTATTAAATAACATATAACCCAGTATTATCCCACAGTATTTCTGAAACAAATATGATGAGAGACCTGTGTTGTCTCCGAGGGCCAGCTGTCCGGCGTTGTTTTTCCCCCAGCCAAAAACAGCTCCAGAGAGAGACAGGGCAAAGCTGTGGTCTCCTCCAGCACTGATCTGAACCAAGGGGATCCCTGACAGAGAACTGAGGAGCTTTGGAGACTGAGTGCTGGGCTCATCCTTCCCCAAGCCCAGCTGACCACTGGAGTTCTGACCCCATGTAAACAACTGACCATCTAGGTGGGAGACAGGAAGACAATAACGTCAGCCTACAGCTGATGAAGTAAAATGAATCCAAAAGTAATTACTGTGACCAAGAAGCTACACTTTTAATGGTGCAGCTCTGTCAGAGAAATATGATGAACCACTTGAAATTAACGATACTTCGAAAACAGTTCAGTTTTATGCTGATTGCAATGACATCTGAGTAAACAGCATTAATACCATGTGTAAGCACTACTGAATGGTGGTCTCCACATGCGACCTGAGTCACCTGTTTGTCACGCAGCTGAGATCTGGAGATCAGGGAAAAATATTAGTGTGTATATAACGTATTTAGTTGATGGCAAACTACCTAAGTAGGGGGACCACTGGATTAAGAGGAGACGACTCACCTGGGGACATTTAGTTCATCTACACACAGGACTTTACCGTCGTAAGAAACAAGGACGGCTTGAGACTCTTGACAGCTGAGGGCTTTTATCTTGTCTTTTTTCAAGTCCAAGTGCTCTGAATAAATGAAATTAAATTGAAAACTTTTATAGTACAGTAATAGCAAACACTGTTATTTTAAATGTAAGCATTTAAAAACGTACATACTTAGTCTCCCTGCCAGAGCGAGTCCGTCACCCTGGCATCTGATGACAGAAACAGTTCCGTCGCCGCGTATAAAGCCGACCAGTTTCTTCCCAACTGCCACATTCTGAATTTTAGATTTGGAGCACACAAGGTGGATTCCTGTATTTGTGGTTTGTAGGCTGCCATGTTTAACCAAACCGAAGCCCGGTCTTGCATCCGCGCCCCAATAGTACATCAGCATCGTCTGAGCAGTAGACATGTCCTTCTAACCTCATAGAGTTACTTTAACAAGGGGTACTGAGATATTTACCAGTAGCGCCGAAGTCTATCATGAAAGGATCCGAGACGTTTTCAAGTATGAAACGCAGTTAAAAACAGAAGGAGGTTTGTCTTTAATGGTCTAATTTGTTCAAGCACACAATGCCTATCAGGCAACTGTCTCTGCTTTTTTGTATGTCATGTTTCGGTGTCCTCTGCCGTAAACGTGAAATTTGCACGACTTCCCGCGAAACGAAACCAAAATATTCAACCGGATTGCATTGCCCCGCTTCATTTTAAGGGATTAAACAGACAAAGAAGGCGATGATGACTTGAATGGGGCGCCCTACAATGTTGTATAACGCTTTCCAACACAACTCTCTCGGTCGACTGGACAAATACATGTCGCGTATTTATCAAGTAGGAAATAAGGTCTTCCGTTTGTTTACACAGCTGAGGGTAGATACCTTTCGTATTCCCAGCTGGTGAGAGGTCAAGGATCACGTGAATAATCTTTTGGTGCGGGTGGAGTGAAACAAATGAACGGTAGTACGCTGGTTTTAAATGTTTTATTATTCCTTGCACAGTAATACATTTACGACCCTAAAATTCAAAATATAATAGAGCCAATCGATGGAGAGAAAGAAATTAAAAACAAACAAACAAACAAAAAAAAAGGCCGGGTCTCAAGTAATGGCCGAGTCAAATTAAAGTCGGGGTGGCCGTCTGTTTGGGCAAATAAAGCCCGGTTCCAAATATAGGGTGGGTAAGGACAAAAAAAAAATTACAGAAAGGCTCAGGTGTTAAATTCTTCAAATTTACACAGCATTATTTACATCAGTCCAACAACATACGACCACTCTGTTGCTCACCACTCAGTTTATCAGTTTAACTTTATAACAGAATACCGACAGTGTTCTAACTCACATGGATTGTGGTCTCTGTAAGACTATGTGTGTTAATGGCCCATTACTAGTATTCAGGGACATCGCTGCCAAAACTCTGTCTTTCCTATTTCCAATGCGTTATTTCATCATCTCTTTGAGTTATTTCATATAACAGGACATCTTAACGGTACTTGGAAAAAGTCACGGAAGGGAAAATATGTCTGATTTTAGATGGCGTAGCGACGGTAGGGACATGTTGGCTGGTGAGCTGAAAACAAATTTTACCTTTAAATCTGTCATTATTTCAACCTGTTCACTGTTTATCTTCATTGATTAACAATAAAATAGATAAATCACAGAATAATCAGCACTAATCGATGTAAATATAGTAAGTTATTACCAATTTCATTTTGTGATAGAATTACTGTTCTTTGCAAACTATTGCATCACTTTCGATATCCACAGATGGTTTTAATCTGTCGGTAATTGTGCTCTTCGTTCTCTCTCTAAATTCAGGTAGGCTAATATTGGTAACATTAAAATGATCTGCGAAAATTCTGCAGGTTGAATGCTCAGGAAACATCCACTTTTCTGCAGTCATAGTAACGCATAAAATAATATGTCTCTAATAGTAGCCTGTCTCAGATAAAGGCCTTGTTCTTTCCTCAGCTGAGGTAAATAAAGGCCCCAGCCACTATTTGTGCATTTACAGTAATCACTTTACTGAGTAAGACTGTTGCCATTCTTATTAACATAACTACTACATCCACTGGACATAGATTTGGAAGCATTAATAATAATTTAAATAAATTAAAAAAAAAATCTTGATTCCACTATATAAAGAGTATTTCCAGCAACAGGAGTGTGCTATGCTTTGGACATGCGGTGCAGGTATTTGTGAGCATTATGCATAGAATACAGCACCCCATAGCACAGCTTTAAACAGGATTGGCCTGACATGACCACAAAGATCCAGACCAGCTTTATGCAAGGTTAGTGCTTCCCAAAGCTTGTTGCTTAAGGAAACTTATCTAAAACCCCAATGATACTGGAGGATCAATGCCCAAGTAACAGTTGGTTAATGTCCTGTGGACCAACACATCCACAACGTTCTTTTACCCACTGTCCTCTGAGGCCCACCATATCCTGAGAGCTCTTATTACTAAACAAAAGTGTCTCAACTCCACGTGCTTTGTTACTCCCAGAAGCCTCTCTTGTGCTCTAGAGCCTCCTTGAGTTTGGTCCTGAGTGTTTCTTTGGACTGGTATCTTGGGAGATCGAGAATGGAGTGGCAGGTGAGGGCTTCTGGCAGGTGCTCCTGGGTGAAGTTAATCCGGAAACGCACCCTCATCTTGATCTGCTTCATGCCCAGGATAGGTACGCGATCGTATCCTGTTAGGAACACTGGAGATTTGGAGAGAGAGGCTTGTGTCCATCAGTGTATTTTCAAATAAGGGCAGAACTGTTTGTCTAATATAATACAAAGAGTTCTATTTTTTTTAAGTAAATTTGTTTTGTTTTTTTTTTAATTTTGGGGGCATACATGTTCTACATTATTTGTCTAGAACACGTATGCCAATTTGTCGAGAACATGTAGGAGTGAATAATTAATTGGTAATCCATTTTAGAATAATTGTACGTTCACACTGGAAGCAGCAAGAGTGTTAAAATTCACTTTGGCCGCCCTGCCAATAATGCTGTTGAACGCTGTGGACACTCTGACGTAGATGAAATAGGCGGATACAAGTTCATTCGAAAAGCTTGGTCTTGCAAACTTTTTTTAAAGCGGCCACAAAGCAAACAAATGTGTATGTTTGTGCCGACTGACCACAGGAGAAATGAAAAATTACAGTGACATGTTTGGTGACAAAATAAACTAACAAAATAAACTAGTTAAAAGCCATTTGTGTGGTGTGACTTTTGTGTTGACGCTAAGTGCTAAGTCAAGTTTCAACCAGCAGTTTACAGGACACATTGACAAACCTTGGTCTTTAATTAACATTAATATAAATTTGTGTGTAGCTTGCATTAAAGTAACTGTGGTCCTGGTCCTTGATTTAAGTTTAGTGGGAACTAATGTTTGGTGGGAACAATAGGTTACACCATTGTGTTTTCTAGAATTCTCCAGAGCGGAGCACTTCTAGATTCCGATTGGTTACCACCTAACCATGTCATAGCTCATTACCATAAAGTTAACTGAACTTTAACTTTATTCTGACACCCACACCACCCAAGACACTCCACAGACAGATGCTAGCTCACATAGAAAATGAAAGACTTCTGGTTGCTTTGATGCTCTCACCGTTCCCAGTGTGAACGTAGGGTAATTGATTGAGCTTGCTGGGTGAATGTGACATCTGTGGAGAGAAACCTTGAAACATTGAACTTACAGAGAAATTTTTTCTTTTCTTCGTGAGAGAGTTCTTCAAACACCTCCCAAAACATGGTGATGGTTTGATCCCCAGCATGATATCCATCTTCATACTGCACATTCTGCATTTAAAAAAGTAGCAAATTATTAAGTAAAGTTATAGAAACCTGACAGGTTTTTTTGTTTGTTTTGTTTGTTTTTTTTGGTATAACAATTCCTCTGAAACCCAGATCTGGACTGAGACTAGAACCTCAAATTCAGTTGTAAAATATGTCATGGTTGACCTTTTTGAAAGTCTCCCAGTCGTAATCCTCCTTGCCCAGTATTAGTCCCATCAGCTCCTCCGGCAGGAAAACTTCCACAAACTCCCTGTCACACACTTTGAAGAATCCCCTCTTGAACTCCTCAAACACTCTCTCCACTGACTTGTTCAGTGCATAGTCCACATAACTATTGACAAACTCAGTCCTGTGGAAAATATATGCAAAAAAGGTGATATCAGTAACTTTATTTTAATATTTAAGATACGTTATTCACAATCAGCTATGTGCCACAGTTCTAGTTGAAAGGTCAAAGGTTAAGTTTAGAATGTCATTGCAGAGAGTTTATGTCATACTTGTTCGCACTTGTGACGACCCTCCCTGGTTCACTCAGATCAAGTTCCACGTCTGCACCATCCCACACCACCTTATGGAAAAAAATCAAACACTGAATTAGATCAACCCTCCCCTGGAAAAAAAATACTAAATTGTTAGGTAACTTCAGTGAATGGGATCGTTGGTCAGATTCCTTATTTTACAAAATGACAGCGAAACATCCACACACAAAAAAATTATACATGCAAGACATAAAAAAACTCATACTCATAAAAAAAACCTGAAACCTGTATAAAGCACTTCAAAGAACACCAAGATACTCACAGTGAAACTCATGTACATGTTCTCAGCATCATCATCTGCGTAGTCCAGAAGATACTGTAAGCTCCTAAAAATGTCAGCGGTCGGGATAATTAGTCTATTAGGGCCTAACAGATTGATCTACTGTTTCGACTGATTAAATGAACAACCTTTACAAACATCATAATATTTGTTCTATAATAATTACATTTTATTTTAAAATTTAGGTTAAGTATAATCAATTTTTATGAATAAAGCTGGTCTCTGGGTAGCAGATAGCTAAGAGCTACTTGTTGGTTCCAAACCACAACTAAATGTGAAATAGAGAATGCTTTTATAAGCACAAGGACATTGTGCGTGAGATCTAAATTCCTTTATCAATGATCATAATTAGTAATAATTTCTTATGAAATTCTGTGTCTTATGAAATTCTGTTTTAATGTGATCCATCGAGCAGCCTATTCTGATTGGCTGGTGCTTACTTTCCAACATCAGGGCTGAACTCCTTGAAGTCCTCCAGCGATGGTTTCACATCCAGAAGTTTCTTAAACAGAGCCAGAGGGAAAGGCAGGTGCACCACACTGTTGTTGTAGAAGGCCAGGCCACACAGGATCCCAAACAAGAAATAATCCTCCTCTTGTCGTCTAGGCTGGGTAAGTTTGTGGATAAAGTCAAACCCATGGTTTATTTCAACATTAAACTCTCTTCTCAATTTACCATCATATACGACCGACATCTGGGTATTAAAGGTTAATATCTGACCTGGAATTATGAAAATCACTGTAATTATCTGAGTCTTGACCCCACAAAAGTTAATGCTTGGAATATTTCCTGTTTCTAAATATGTGACTATTTCTATAAAAGTTATACACTGTTTGGAAATTGAACATTAAATGATCTTAAAGCCTAAATTTTCACCACTTTTGTTCTTATTCATTGCACTGCTGCACCCTAGCTTCAAAACATGTTTAAAACTATCACATGACTCTGATGGACTCAATCATTGGGTGAGTCAACACACTTTTACTGGTTTATTATGTTATCCATCACATAATGTATCCTTCCCGGGACTGCTGAAAGCAAGGGTTGCTCCTTCAATGTCAGATCCTTTCTAGAGCATTATTCAGCTGTGAGGCTTGTATTCATCCTGGTCTGCTAATTATGGTTTAATCTTTATTTTGGAAAGATTTTTATAGGCTATTTCACAAATATGTCTTCACTGAGTTGGGTATGCTTGTCCTAGAGTGAACCTTTGCCTTACTGTAGGAGGAAACCAGATCAGCGCCCGGTTGTCGTTGTACATGAACATTTCAGAGCTTGGTTTCAAGAGCTCATCAAACAAGTTCAGAAAGAAGTCTCTCTTGTTGACGTCCGACCTTTTCATGTCATCAACGTATTGCACCTGCATTCAAGGAAGAAAGGACAAATTTCCTCACAATGTGCCAAAAATGGCTATCTTGGTAACTTGTTTGTTACTCAGTTGTTAGAAATCTTTTTCTTGTAAATAGAAACTCACCATCAGCACCCCCTTCAGGAGATGTTCATTAGCATGTCTCAGCTGGTCAAAGGAGTCTTCCAGCAATGCCGTTCTCCTTAATATCATCGGAAAGCCCCCCTAATTTAACATGAAAATTTCCATAGTATAGGCCACAGAACAAGGACTGGAGTATATATTCTATGTAAACTACATAACATTTGTTGCTGCTCAGATGTTTGATAAAAACATGTATGTGTATTAGGGTACAAACTACTTACCCTGTTTTGAAAGTGATTCTTCAGAAGTGCACATTTAGCCTCCAGGTCAAAGATACAAGGACTTGACATCAGTCGCCATATGGTGTTCTGCAGTCCAGTGTAAACAAAGAGTGTCATGCATCTTAATTTCAAATACAGTCTTAAGAGTTCTTAAGACTTCAGGAGGAGTACATACCTCGTATAATTGTTTAGACGTCTGCATCGCTGTAATATGTGGAGACCAAACAAGTTGGCGTTCCAGGTCATCAAGTAAAGTCTGCAGCTAAGAAGAATGCAGACAAATGAATGATTACCAGTTGAGTTACTACCACAGGTGTATTTCAGTTTAAAAAAATTAAACAATTGATGTTAAAAGCCCAGGACATTGCAGCTGCCCCTCTGAAGGGCTGCATTCCTCCAGGACTTTGTTCAAGTTCTACTCTAACACTCTTGTGTGTAGTATTCCCGAGACTACGCAGAGCTTCGATTAACTGAATTAATTGTGTGTGTTGCTGTAAATGTTTGCACACAACACAGCCATCCAGGTGGAGGTTTGCCATCTTCTGGATATAGTATTGTCAGTTGAGACCTCAAAACAGGCTTCATAAACCATTCTGCATTTCTTCAAAGTACTCACCACCTCAAAGAGGAAATTGACTTCGTGAATGTGGAACCATCTGGAAATTTTTTCTTTTTGGTGAGTGTTGCATCCAACCTATTCACAAAAGAGACAGGACACCAGCATACACACCTGTCTTTAATGCAGATTAACATGAATGCATCTTCTATAAGAAAAAAAGCAGTGTTTTTTTGTTACATGTCTGTTTAAATAAAAGTCCATTATGTTTACCTTGTAGATTCTTTGTAGAACCTGCACAGTTTTCTGCAGACCTCCATCTTGAGCAAAGTTTCCAGAAACAATCTGGGTCAGACATTTTGCAGAAACTCTGCGAAACATCTTCACCAGGGTTTTGAAGGATGAATCTGAAAGCTTGGACCAGAACCTCTCTACGGGGCAGAAAAAATGATGCATCAAAACATACACTCATTTTCATCAATCACCACTGTATTTCAAGGAGTTCACAGTGAATCAGTGTCTCACCCAGGACCTTCAGCCATTCAGGATCCAGGCTGAGAATGGCCGAGGCCAGTGCCACAGTGAGGTCAGTCCCAAGCTGATGTTTGCGTAGAACCCTCAGGAGTTCAGGTAAGATGAGGTAAACTCTCAGAGCCTCCACTCCGGCAGGAGAAGGATTCAGGGAAGGGACCAGCATCAGTTCAACCACCTTTTCAACCTGAGGCAGTTTAGATAAAGTTTACTGTTATTACATAGGCTGTTAATTGCCATAAATATCATAAGAAAATATTGTAAGAAATTGTGCTACTTGGTTTTCAGGGCCTCGAAATAACACCTCCTGCTTTTCAACAAGTTTTTTCATTAATAGTCAATGGAAACAGCAGCATTTGCTATAAAGCTGACAAATAACAAAAAAAAGTGTTACTGTGTTCCTCACCTCTGATAACACTTTGTTGCTTTCGGCAAGCTTCTCAAAACCAAGACGCACTGAGGGCAAATCCAGACCGGAACACTCCTCTGATGTCCGATAGTGTTCATCACAACTATAGGCAAAAGCAAGAATAAATCTTTAGATATAGGAATCTATGGGAACTGTTTTTTTATAGCACGTTGTCAGTGTTGTGCAACTGATTTTAATTGGATTTTAAGTCCATTACCTTTTCTTCAAAAAACTTCCGTTTAAACATGCTGCAGACGAAAAGATGTGTTTGATTTCCCTACAGGTTGAAAACAAACAAACAAACAAAACATTTTAACAGGAAAAAAGGTCACAGATCTGAAAAGGGGAGACTGGCAGAGGAAACATGGTAAGTTGGAGGATGAACATGTACATCCTGATATGTTGAGGGTTTTCTCACAGTGTTCAGATAGATAAGAAAACTGATGGTTTGATCATGAGCCAACACTATGAACATTTACATGTATTCAATGAGCAGACTCAAATTAATGTCTTGGAAATCTAGCTTCCAGTACATAGGGACTTCAACATTAAATGAAAGCAAATGTTAATATTTTACTGGAAATTATCACTTGCCTCTTGGTCACTTTCCATGACTTTGAATCCTCTCCTGATACCCATCTGTCAATCATGTCCTTGTCCAGTGTTAGCAAGGCCTTACTGTGCAATGCATTGTTCATGTCTCCCTCTGATCCCTTCACACACACACACACACACACACACACACACACACTTTGTCAACTGGCGGGCACAACTTCAATAAATGGTCATGATGCAAATGAGAAAAAAGTCATTGTTCTACGTTCGTGTCTTACCAGAGGAGTGTAAAGAGCGATAGAAGTATCCCCTCCAGCGAGAATTCTGAGAGAACCCTGGTCCTGATTTAGTTCTGTCCATTTATGGTAACACACAAATGTTAATGTTTTTACCAAATTCTCTACGCAGCACAGTTCAACTTGCTCAACATCTGTTCCACTGTCACAGAAACGTATTACTACCAAATTACTGCAAGCAGTTACCTGGTGACAGGTGTACAGGCAATGGTATGCACTGATTGGTTGTCTGTCCGTTTCCCAGCCGTCCCTGTTCTCCACATCCAAATGAGTACATTGTCCGTGAGGACTCCACAAACACTAATGTGTGACGCCTTCCATTTAGAAGAGAAACAGGAAACAGTTATCAGACTACATTACTTTAAGAAAGGTCTTAATATCAAATACTGAAGTCAAATCAAAGTCAAAATGTTGTTACTTGGTTTCATTTAAGGTATCTGCAAATAACAGGGGGACAATAATGTGTTAGCAGCTCATTTCTCAGAATTATGCTCCTTGCTACACCTACATCTGTATTACACAATCACATCTTTCTTTTAGAGTTTATTAATCTAATATCATTAAATTGTCTTTTTATCTTTTAATGGTTCAGATCGTTTAATCAACTGACTTTTACATGGATTTTACATGTGTTTATTTTATACTTTTCTGTTCCTCTCACTTTTTGGAAATTTGCTTTGCTATTAAAATTCATATTTTATGTGTCTGTTTTTTAATTAGTATCAAATTTCAGTATCACTACTAGTAGTGACAGTATTAACAGTGCAATGAAAAGTAGCACTTGTAGTAAGAAGTCAGATTAATCATAAGATCAATGTAAATTATAGATTGAATCAGACAATGAATCTACCTCCCACAGGCAACCTGTGACACCTTTGACCCAAGGAGTTCAGCCACGAGCCGAGGGTGAAGTTCGTCCCCGAATGAGTTATGCCCAAGTTGCCCATAGCGACCTGATCCAAATGTGAACACCAAACCTCCCTGGGAAAGTAGCAAACTGTCATGAGTTGAATTGTCAGTTGACATTGTAGTATATTCTTTCTTGTCTCTTATATCTCTGAAATATGAACAAATGATTTGTCCTAACAATTGCAGACACAAAATATTTTAACCAAAAACCTTATAAAACAACATACAGTCACTTAAAAAAAAACCTTAAGAAACTATGCCAAAGTTTCCCAAATTCTGTGCTAAGCTACAACCTCTGTCAGAGTCACGGTGTGCTCTTCCCCACAGGAGATGAAGATGGTTTTCTTGAAGTTCAAGCTGCTCACATTGGCAGGAGCATTCCTGTCTGTGGAAAGCCAAGAGCAGGGTTATGTAAAACATAAATTACTCTGCATGACTTCAAAAGTGGCCTTATTTCTAAATAGACGTTTATGTTCATATTACACTTAACTGCTTGAACATTCTTATTAAATGACATATAACCCATTATTGTTCCACAGTATTTCTGAAACAAATATGATGAGAGACCTGTGTTGTCTCCGAGGCCCAGCTGTCCGGCGTTGTTTTTCCCCCAGCCAAAAACAGCTCCAGAGAGAGACAGGGCAAAGCTGTGGTCTCCTCCAGCACTGATCTGAACCAAGGGGATCCCTGACAGAGAACTGAGGAGCTTTGGAGACTGAGTGCTGGGCTCATCCTTCCCCAAGCCCAGCTGACCACTGGAGTTCTGACCCCATGTAAACAACTGACCATCTGACAGGAAGTACCAACCAGAGATGGGATAAATATCTAAGTTAAATGTTGAGATATGTGACAGTAATAACTTCACATTGACAAAGACGCAAACATGTTTCATAACAGGCAAGTGTGCAAAACATCTGTAAATAAACATTTAAAACATTTTAAGCTCATTTTGTAATTTATATACATAGTATGAAGTAAGTACCATTTGTAAGTGCCATTGAATGTTGGTCTCCACAAGCTACCTGGGTCACCTTTCTATCAGAGAGGTCTGACAGTGGACTGTGCAGGAAATAAAATGAAGGAATGAATTCATCTGAGTATGCTGAAATACTGAGTACTGAGTATACTTGTAGTGCTGAAAAAAACTTAGACAAGACCCACTCACCTGGGATGGAAGGGTGGACTGGACATATCCACAAAGAGCACTTTGTCCCCGTGAGCAAGCAGGACTACATGATTTTCCCCACAGTGTATACTTTTTATCTTGTCTTTTTTCGAGTCCAAGGGCTCTGAATGAATGAGACGAAATGAAAACATTTATCGATAACGTTCGTCACACAAAAGAGAGTAATGTCAAACAACGCAATATCACACTGTCATGGAAATTGATGGTCACATACTCCGTTTCCCTGCTTGCGCGAGTCCATCTCCCTCAGATCTGATGACCGAAACTTTGCCATCTCCGTGTATGAAACCGACAATTTTCTTCCCGACAGCCACATCTTGAATTTTAGATCTAGAGTTTAAAAAGCGAATGCCTGCATCCGTGGGCTGCAGTGTGCCAGGCGGAACGAATCCGAAACCCTCTCTCGCGTCCGCCCCCCAATAGTACATCGTTATTTGTAGAGAACTCGTAGTCGTTAGTGTTTGACACGAACACTCCGATAGGTAAACTGTTCTAAGTACTGCGCTCTCGGGAATGGTTTTTATAGGGGAGGAGACGAGTGACGTATGGAGTGCAATACAGTGAAGTCAGGAAAGCGAAATCGAAAGTTAGGCAGAATTGCTAGTTTATTTACCTTTATCAGCTGACAACGGCTATTCATCTAGACCCGGAAATACCATCTACTGTTTTCGACTAGTGTTGCTGTGTAGGCTCCTGTTCTCTGTAGCGAACAGACTTTTGTGCGACTTACCATGAAACGAGAGTTAAGCGTCGCCTCTTTGCCGGGTCGAGCTTTTATCCCAAAAGAGAACAAAAGCATGGATCTTTTCTCTGAACAGTTATAAAGGAGTCTTTGAACGGTTATAAGCGTGATAAACATGTTTAACCGTCTTTAAATTCCGCACGAGCTGTTATGTTTAGGCAAACTGTGTAATGGAATTGCCACTCTTAAGTGTCACTCCTATGTCTAAATTACGGCTGCGAAACATAAAATACAGGAGATACACGTATTAGACATGGATATGGACGGTACACTATAAGGTGAAACGGGTGAAACAAAATTTTAGTTATAGATCATAACAGTTTTTTGTGGATATCGATCTGTCTTGGGCTGGATGACGAGAGAGCGTCGTAATTGCTTTGTTTACATGTTCTGTGCCACAAAGAGAGTTTATAATATCTTGAGGCAGATGTATGGTAGTCTATGGCACGATATTCTGGTAGATGTTTACTACATACAGATCTTAATGGGAAACAGGAAATGTGACAGTGCATGCCCTTTGGAAGATAACTGCTTACACGGGACACGCTGACGTGCGGAATCGAAACAATCAGTAAAATTCGGTTATTTCCCAGTGGTCATAAACGCTCTTGCATACTTGACACTACTGTATGAGTTCTGAACGTATGAAAATATCTTTCAGGTACTGGTTTGGTGCTGATCAGTTCTCTACATAATGCTTCGGTCCACTGGTTTCCTTTAGACGCTTTGCTTTATTTTTTTTACCATCTAATTTTTAGCCATACAAATTAGAACAGTTTGCACGTACGGTTTCAGTTGTACAGAGGAGAACAGTTTGCTCAAGCAGACAAACTTGTCCTTTCCCACTGTAAAACCAAGCATACAAACTAGCACAGAGTCCAAAACCCCCGTCAGACAGAAAACAGCTTTTACTGTATGGTTTATTGAAGCAGCACAGCGCATCTACTGGGTATGCTTGATTAGGTATCTTTAATGCAAAAGAAATAAAATGACATCTTCTTTAAAAGTTACACATTTCTCAGTATCTGTTATATGAATTATAGTGAGTGACAAAGTAATTACTTAGTGAAAACATCATTATCAATCCACCCATCCATCCATCCATCCATCCATCCATCCATCAATCAGTTTCTAGTCTACAGTTACCAGAGGATTATTATGCTCTCGCTTTTACAACTCCATGGCACTGAATTCATCACTAGCGATACCTGTCACTCTGCTGTTATACTTGTTGCTGGAGGCGATCTATAGTTAATATTATGGGGGCTTTTGACTCACTTGTAGACCACTCTCTTATTTTCCTTCAACAGTGTTGCATTTGTAAAATACTGTCAGATACTGAACTTAGCCATGGTACTTCTGCTACAGACAGCTCCTTAATGGCCTCATGCTTGGTTTGTATTGTATTTTGCCTGTCTTGGCAGTCGCTTTGGATAAAAACGTCTGCTAAATGAATAACTGTAAATGTGTAAATGTCTTGTTCTTTCACCTATTGGTTAGATTAAGTATCAGTGATTATTAATGGTTACAAGAGAGAAAGTCCTTCAGAGGTGCGTGCTACTAGAAGATACAAGAAATTCTGTTTGCTGGAAAATTTGATCTATTAAAGCATTGCCTGAGCAAAAAAATAAAATAAAATAATGGATAACTTATTCTATTCTATCACATATCTGCAAGCATTTGGCCCACAATGTATTTTTTTTTTTTAATTCTGTTATGCAGATCTACTTTGAAGATGTGTCTGCATCCTCAGTGACTGTTTCTTCCATCCAAAAACCTCTCTTATGGTTAAGAGCTTCCACAAGCCTACTCCTCAGCGTCTCTTTTGATTCGTACACTGGGAGCATCAACAGGGTGTGACAGGTGAGGGACTCCGGAAAATGCTGTTGGGTTGAGTTGAGCCGGACAGTTATGGTCATCCTGATTTGATCCATACCCAGGATGGGCACACGGTCACAACCGGTCACGAACACTGAAGAAAACAACAAAAGGATCAAAGGAGAAGCGTAAGCAAGGCAGAGGATACAACTTGTCCAACTATTTTGTTTTTTTTACAAGAAGCTGCTGAATGTCATCAGATTTCTAGGCCCTTTTAATCTTGAACGTTTTACACGTTTAAAATCTAAACCATTCTGTCAGAGCACATCTACTCAGATAAAATTGGTTAAACTCTTAAATGACGTGTTGGCTGCATTGCTTCAACCACACTAATACACTTTATTCAAATTTTCCTCATGAACTTACAGAGAAAGGATTTCTTCTGCTCATCTAACAGCTCCTCAAACACTTCCCAGAATTCAATGATCTTGGGGTGTCTGGCATGGTAGCCTCCATTATAGGTGGTATTCTAAATTGAACAATTCATTGTAATATGATAAAATAACTATATTATATTGCAGTAATAAAATCACAGTATAAAATTAACATTGTTCAGTTTCACATGGCGAGACTTACTAGTGCTACTGACAAATATTAAAATTGTTAGCATGTGCAAAATGATGGGCCGTGACTGGTATGTAAACGATTACAGATCATCGCATGAGCTCTTCAAAAGCCAGATTTTGTACATGTTAAAGTCTGTGATAAACCTAATCAATGCCTTGTGGCTGCAGACTTTCAGAACCTAGAACCAACATCCTTAGCTTGTGGCAGTTAAAAGGCACAAAAACTATTTTTGCTCTTCTGAATTTCTTGACCACAGTTAGGTTTAGGTTCAGGATTTTCCTCCATCAGTGCAAAAGACTTCTGCAAAACAATCTACCTGAGGGTGCACGTCTAAGAGTGTAACTCTGGGATCTCCAAGTCTGCAGCCTTACACTTATCAAATCAAGACTGTATGAATGAACACTGTGGACCTGTTTGAACGTGTCCCAGTCGTAGTCCTCCTTTCCCACCATCACTCCTCTCAGTTCCTCAGGATGGAAGAACTCCACAACATCCCTATCGCACACTTTGAAGAATCCCCTCTTGAACTCCTCAAACACCATCTCCACTGACTTATTCAGGGCATAATCCACATAAGCACTGACAAACTCCTCTCTGTCAAAAAGAGAGACACATTCTGTGGTACAGAGGTACAGAATGGGAGAGTGATTCTTGTATGACCTCCAACGATGATTGATGTTACTTGAAGGATCATCACTACTGAGTGCATTCATGTAAGCGAAAGGACATTTTGCTAGCGTATGCTACCAATGGAACAGCCAGCCCTCCTCCTGCAAAGCAACAGAGGATGAAGACTTCTAGTTCTGTCCTAATTAACATTCGTAATTCTTGTTTTTCAGGGCCATTATGAGCCATAGTCTTTTTTGGCAAGGCTGCATTTTCTTTTATAGATATTTGGCCCGTCAAAGGTTTAGGGACATCTGGCTATTTGTAGATAAGAATAATCTTCAACCCTTAACACAACTACAGACTGACAAGTTTTAACAGAAAGCTGTTTAGATCTTGCCATTTTGCTTTTCAAAACTGAAAGGCACAACTGACAATTTCACTATGTGGTTTTAAAAGTTGTTTGAAAAAAGAAAACTGTCAAATCAATAATTAGGTACTTTTCATACCATAGAAGACACTTTGATGATCATGAATGTGAGTGTTGCATAAATATACCCAGAGTATTAGTAAAATAACTGTTTTATGTTAACAAAACTGTTTCAGGTATTTTTTTTTTCTTGTTCAGTTGAAAAGTAACAGAGAAAATCAAACGCTCCTCAGAAAATGAAAAAAGAGGCAAGATTACCCCAAGCTTTTACAGAAGGAGAAATAACTGCATGTTGTTAAAGCAATATGTCATCATATGACTGGAATTGGTTCAAGAGAAGGGTGGAGAAGGGTGAAAAAAACCCATGATATTAGCATGTAATAAACATATAAAATATTGCAGTGAAATATAGCTACTTATTGGAACTTGTGACTTGTTTTCCTTTCTCAGTCTGATCCAGTTCCACGGCCTCTCCATCCCAGACTATCTGCAATTAGAAGAACCATCACAAAATATGACTATATGGATGTATGGAAAAACAACCCTCAAACCGTTTTGATTACATTATCAAATGAATGATGCATAATGGTGAACGTATCAAAGTGACAAAATTAATTTCTCACGTGTCTTGCATGAAATTATCCTAAGAAGAATCCATGTCATGTCAAAGTAATTATGTAAATTGTCCATTAAGTTTTGGTCAAATCTAGAAATATTTTCACTCCTTAAAGTGTAACATGTAAGTTTCACTCTCTCACATTATTTTGTTTTCTAGCAGACCTGGGTCAAATAAATATTTGAGGTGTTTTTATTCATAAACAATGTTTTTTATTGTTTAAATGAACCTGTACTCTTACATGTCTTGTATCCTGTTTTGCTAAATGTACTAAAATTCTGATAGGATTGAATGTGTTGAAGCAATCCTGAAAAGTTGAATGAGAGACCAAGGTCACAAGGAGAGGGAAAGAGAGTGCTGAAGAGTCCTGGAACTGAGACCGGTCCAACAGTAAAGAAATTTTGTTGACTCAGGTCTGATGTCTGTGTACAGTATCCATCTTTCTTTTGTTTTTGTTTTTTTTGTTTTTTTGCACTAATCATACACTTATGTTGATTCCTGCTTCTGTTCCTTGTTTAATACCTACGGAAAAAGTCATGTTCATGTTCTCAACATCGTCATCGGTGTAGTCGACCAAGAGGTATCTCAAACTCCTGTAAAAAGAATGGACATAAGAAAAATAGTTTATTTGAAGTTGTCTGATGGGATAATCAGGGAAATAAACACAGTCTGAGAACTGCTGACACTACATTGACATAGCCAGCATATATTGATTTTTTTTTTTTTTATCTCATAGCCAGCATATATTGATTTTTTTTTTTTTTTATCTTCTGACAGGTGAACATTGGGTATGACAACATCATCTCTGAGAGTAATACTATTAAGAAGAAGAACTCTGGTGAATTTCTTACTTCCCAACAACAGGGCTAAATTCGGTGAAGTCCTCCAGAGATGGCTTAATGCCAACCAGCTTCTTGAACAAGGCCAAGGGGAATGGCATGTGCACTATATTGCTGTTGTACAGGGCTAGTCCACACAGGATCCCAAACAGAAAGTAGCTCTTGGCCTTAACTGTAGGCTGATAAGATCAGAGATGAGGTGAAGACACTAAGGTAGGAGAATGTGCATTAGAATGGTCCGACTAGATGAATCAGAAAAGAATACGGTGTTTTACCTTGGCAGGGAACCAAATCAGAGTTTGAGAGTCGTTGTACATAAACATCCCAGATTCAGGTGCCAGAAGCTCATCAAAGACATGAAGAAAAAAGTCCTTCTTGTTTACATCTGTCAGTTTTGAGTCTTCAGCAAACTTTACCTGAAACAAAATATGAAATTCCAATTTGGAACATCAATGGCCAAAGAGCACCCTGCAACTCTGCCTTTCTTTGGAACAGGAGAACAGATGGGTGTCAAATAGCTCTATGATGAATGTGGCAATGTCCAAGTTCTCTTCAATGCTCCCTTACCTTTAGACCTTGTTCTCTTAATTACCAGGATAAGAAGCAGTTTTGATTGTTTGGTCTTGATTTAGCACAATCAGTTACAATTTTAGTGACTTGAGCAGAAAAGGACAAACATTCAAGGAGCCATAAAAGAGAAGTGGAACAATTCCCGGTCATTCAAATACTTCAGATATTTATTTTGACCCAGGTTTGCATGGTGAGGAGTACATGACATTCTCCTACCATCAGCGCCTTTTTGAAGTTGTCATGATCGTTGCTAGCGAGTTGTCTGAAGGTGTCCTCCAGCAATGCTGTGCGTCTAAGCTTCAGCTGAATGATGGGTGTCGGGGGCTCCCATGTGAACAGATTTTGAAACTGTCCAGAGATAGCATCTTCATGCATGTATTGGTGAGTTAACTGAAAAGAACAGATTTTGCTCAGATGGAAACATTTTTGCATCAACTAAAACTAGAGAAGGAGCAGTGAGAGACTTAAATTTTTAAATAGAGATTGTTTTGAATATTTTATAGCCTGTCCCACCCTCACTAAGAAAAAATATTTTCAGAATAATAAAATAATCTGAATACTGTAGGTTGTCAGAAACACAATACTATGAAATTGTTCTGTGAAATTCTTATTGTACCTTTGTTACACATGCATCGTGGTTGAAAATCCTTATCTTGCTTTGCAGATCAAGAAGAAAAGGGTAACGGCAGAATATGGCAGGTGTCAAATCCACCTCCTGTGATCAGAAATTTATTGATAGATATCATATATCAATTCAGTTTTGACCAGTGATCAGCTTTTATACTCCTTAAACCAGACAACTATCTGTGTAAACATATGACACGAGCACAAGCATCCATCTGTTTAAAAAAAAAAGAACTTTTAACTTTTTTTTTTTGTAATGTTTCACCTGCACTTGACGCCACTTTATCTGACGCCAGAGTGTCACATCTTGTTCAAGCAACAATGGTGTTGTACCGATCTCTTCAATGTAAAACTCTGTTAGAGGAACTTTCCTGGCCGCTTCTGCCCGTTTGTTTGCCTTTAAACAAAAGGTATTAAAAAGAGACCATTCTTTAACAAATACACATGGAGGGGAAAAAAGGAATTTGAAATTCCCTGTATCACTGAATGAAGAGGTACTTCTGATTAATAGCCGACACTGACTCGATGAAGGTACTTGAGAACTTCAAGCACAGCCTTCACACCAGGGGTGAAATTGAGCCACAGTTCAGATCTCAGGAGAAAGGACAGGGCCTGCTTCCACATCAGAATATGTTTGGTCATCACAGGGGCTCCCATGGTTGACCACCAGTCCTCTATAGTGACAGAGAATTTATAGGTCAGTACAGACTGCCCATGTCTTCAGCCTATCATAATGCCTAAGGGCCTAGTATGACTGAAGCGCCATTGACTTGGAAATATTTGAAACCATTGGATTCACTTCAACAATAGATGCTGTAGACAGATATCAGATAACAAACAAAATCTTGTAGGAGTATTAGCATGGATTCAAATAACATTTTAACACCCATGGGTTTCATATCCCGCGGCCTTACTCAGGGTTTTCATTGCTGAGTCGTGGAGATTGGTGAGAGCTACTGCCAATGGCAGCGTAAGGTTTACAACGTTCTGGTCTTCATGGAGGAGAGGACAGGTGGGAAGAATCATGAAGATCTCTGGGGACCTCATTACCGGAGAGGCAAAGACAAGATTTGCAACAAGGGGTGTGATGTTCATCTGTTGGTACATAAACAAGGCTGATGGTTAAACTCATGAGTGTCTGAATAGTTACGGTATTAAATTTGATCTTGAGTGCTCTTTAAGATTTTCACTGTAAGTACTTTAAAAACTGTTTTTGGTTGTAATGTATATTCTAAAGTCACGCTGTAAGTTACAAATAAGCTGCGCATGTTCAAACTGTTAGGTCTTTTGAGAGCTCCAAAAATCGAAACTGAACTGATTTCTTGATCCAAGAAATTTCCAGCAGCTTTTTGAAGACCTGGCTAGCACGGTTCACATCAACTTTCACAAGGTCTGCCCTATTTCCATTCAAAGAATCACTGTTGAAAAAGACAACAAAATAAATTCACTGAAACATGCGTGGATAATCCAAGGAACATTAACAATGTCTAAGGAAGGGTTTGAGAAATAAAATCCTTGTCATACTAAACCTGTCTTTCATGAAGCTGGCAACAAGATTTGAACTGGTTGAAAATGTCAAGCAAATCTCCCTGTTGAAACACAAGGCAATAGGAAAAATGAGTTATTTGAGATATTCATCAGAAAATGTAGATGAACTGCAGATGGTCAGATTGGAAAATAAGTTAACCTTTTGGCTTCTCCGATGCATCTGTCACTATCTGCTAATGCTAGCCACCTCTGTATTTTGGCATCGTCTAGTTTTCCAATTGGCTCTCCAAGAACAGAGGTCTGTCAAAGACAAACAGCTCACACAAATAAGAGTGTTAACTCAGAACACACTCCTCAGTGTTTTGACTAGACCAAAAGCTACTATTTGATTTAAGACCAGTTTCTTTCAATAGCTGAAGACTGTTAAAACAACTGTTAGACATTGAATTCATATCAAAGTACATAACATGGGTCAGTAATACATCACCTGGATTGGCGAGAAAAAAACGAAATTGGAATTCCATCCCGAGGCAAGTTTGATCTCTGTTTACAGAAGACATGTAAATTCAAACACCCCAACTCTCGATGAAACAAGTTGTAAAACAATGAGACAAAAACTGAAGTGGATTTAGATAAATAAAATGGCTGACTTGTCCTCCAAATGAGGGGACAAGGTCAACCATTTGGTTGAGTACCTGATTGTAGTTCCAGTGCAGGGATATTCCAGGGACAGTCCAGGGCTGTGGGTCGGAGACTGCCCGTTCTACTGCCATTCCCTAATTGACCTTTGACCCCACTGCCAAATGCCAAGAGGATCCCAGATGACAGCAGAACCAGAGTGTGGTGACTGTGAATGACGGGGGATGTATCAGCAACACGAATAAAACCAAAGTGATGGTGTATCTTACTCAACTGACCCAGGCAAATTTTTGTGCATGCAGAGGCATACATCACCTGCCACAGGTGATTTTCTTAGCTGGCTTGTTGATATCATCCACCTTTCGGGGTCTGAGCTCCCTGTTGGTGGAGTTGTGTCCAAGCTGACCATGGGTTCCATCGCCAAATGTGTAGATCTCACCATCCTAGAGACCAGAGTATATTTAGAATGCGCAGTTGTCAATCCTCAGCTCTTAGCCCCGAACAAAACCATGCACTGGTGGTGAAAGTTTTACTTACCTTACTGGGTCTTTACAAGATTTTACAAATTTTTGCTTCAAAGTATGTGTGTGTGTGTGTGTGTGTGTGCATATCTACCTTTGTGAGGACAGCAGTGTGTGCTTCTCCACAGCTGATGGTGGAGACACCCAGAGACCGGAGAGCTGGGACAGCACACACAGTGAAACGACCTGTGAAAAGCAATGAGAACTATTCCCACCATTCAAAACATGTATAACTCAAAGAGAACCCAAATCATGGCACCGGTTGTCGTGGCAATATTCCGGAACTCCTAAACTGTATCTTCTCAAACAGTCATTCATTCAGTTTTGATCTGGACTATTCTAATACTCATCAAACCAACGGAGATGTATTTCAGAATTGGCGATTTCATTCAGAATTACCATTCTCATCCACCCTGTTGAGGCCCAGTTGTCCACTCTTGTTAGACCCACAGCAATACACCAGACCAGGGAGTGTGAGGACCAAGGTGTGGGCCCCTCCAGCTGAGATCTTTGTTACTGGAACCCCAGTGAGGGATCGCACCAGGGCAGGTACCAGCTGCCTGTGTATGGCCTTTCCCAGGCCAAGCTGTCCATAACTGTTGAGGCCCCAGGAAAACACCTCACCTCCTATTAGAAAGAACGAGCCATTATACATTTGGTCACTATACTGTTGTGTTCAGGTCATCTGGGGGGAGCTGGGGGTATTAACCTTTCTGTAGTGTGCATATGTTTCAAATACTGATTTTGCCTTATTCAGTAATTTACCTCATTACACTTCTTTAGGCCTCTCACATGTAAAATTGTATTAGCTCGTGTTTGATATTCAACTTTTTTTTTTAAAACCTACCTTTTGAGAGGGCCAAGGAATGGAAATTTCCACAAGCAACCTGCACAACTGGTATCGGCAACGGAGAGGGTATTGGTACATTTCTGGAATGATTAAAAAAAAAAAAAAAAAAACAGGCAGAGAAAACCCCAAACATTTTACAGTGCCAGAAAATATAAGAACACGTCATTTTCACAAGTTATCAGAATGTTCAAAATCTGGGATGTTACATTCTAGCAGCAAATTCCTCTTTGTTTCTCGGTCAAGGTTGCCATGCAGATGTTTGTATAATGAGATTTCCTGTCATGTTTTCCCAAACTCTGATTTTTAGTTTACTCATGAAAGAGTGTGTTAATGCTTTGTCTTACACTGGCGTGGGCACTTTTGAGTCCGTTGTGTTGATGCCCAGTTGACCGTCGCTTCCTGCGCCCCAAGAGTAAACCTGTCCAGACTCACAGAGAGCCAAGCTGTGATCCTGACCGCATGCTACAGCCACCACCCCACCCAGGCCCTCCACCACTGAAAAGGACAAAAAAAAAGAAAAAAAAAGACTGAAATAGCAAAAACATAATCAAAGCTTATTAGAGGCCTCTTTCAAAGAATTGTAATCTGATTATTTTTGTCTTTAGTTGTCACGCCCTGGTTCTCTCTCTCTCTCTCTCTCTCTCTCTCTCTATCTCTCTCTCTCTCTTTCACTCTCTCTTTCTCCCTCTACTGGTCAGTTTTATGTCAGGTTTGTGTTACTCCCTGGTTCCTTAGTTCATCTTGTTAATTGACTCATTAGTTCCACCTGTTTTCAGTTAGATAGGCCCTGTTCAGTCCTGTTTACATACTCCTGATTTTCCTGTCATTCCTTATGTGGAACTGAGTTGAGTCGCGATGTGAATTATGTAAGTTCCAAGAGGCCTTTGTAATATGTTTCATTCCACTGAAACTGAGACAGCCCTGTGCATGCATCCAGCCTCTTCTACAAACCGTGACATTAGTAATAAGTGAGAGGGGCATAAAATATGCATGCTTGCTTTCAAGTGTGTGTGAATAATCTGAGTCCGACGTACCTTATTGAACAGTATTGAACTTAGCCAGTGTACAATTTCCAAGGATTTATTAATTACTCATGGAAAAACAACAACTGAAACCCTTTTTAAGAACATTCTGTCCAGAAATGTGCAAAAAATAAAATGCATGACAAAAATAAGTACATTAAACAGAAAGAGAAAGGTTGCAATATAATGAGACTGAATTAATTCAGATGAAACATATCTTTAGAATAATCAGTCAAAACAACCTGTTAAAACAGCATCAGTCAGCACTGTGAACACCTGGAAGCACTGATTTAAAATGACTCATAGAAACCGAAGAATCTAGCTGGAGGGAGAACTGTGTCCTGTTTCAGATGTATTTTGCATAAACGCAAATTAAATTAAAAAGCGTGTTTGGTGCATAAATGCAAAAAAAAACCCCAAAAAACAGTTTAACAAGTTCTGAAGTAGCAGTTGTAGTTTCAGGAACTATCTGGCCTTGGGTATGAGAGTGATGCTACAAAATTCTCATTGAGAACAGAGTTGTGAGGTAAGAGAAGAGGTTGTGAAGGAAAGCTTTGTAGATAAATGAAACATAGTACTGCTCTCTATATGAGGACAGTCTCTTGAAAGGAACAGCACTAATTACTAAAAGCATCAGTAGTTACAATACAGAGTTCACTGTGGTGAACCACCTCTAGTAATTTCATTGCTCAGGTATCTCTACAGTCCCATCAATGTAATAACCCTAACCCATCCCTCACACTGACCCTAACCTCACCCCTACCCCCATCCTACCCCTGACCATTTTAACCCTCGCCTGACCCCAGCTCTAATCATATTTTGATTTGACTGTTGTGGCCTGTAAAGCCCTTTGAGACTGTAAACAGTGATATTGGGCTCTAAATAAACTTGAACTTGAACTTGAACTTAATCATGATCCTATACTTTTACTTTTACTTTTACAATGACAAAGCAATTTTCTGTTATCTAAAGAGACACGTGAGAATCTGAAAGATTAGAAAAGCGGGCCACAGAAATAGAATTGTGATTAAAAGATGCATATATTTGTAATGTGACATGAGGGGTCCTTGAGTTTATCTTTGTTGATTGAGAGAGTCAGGATGTAGGACCCTGTCTTAGATTTCTGAAACTCTTTCAGACTTTAGAAGAGTTTTTTTCCTTTTTGCCACTGTCTGAGAAGAATAAAGTGAGAAAATTTGCTTTTATGGTAAAACCTGATAAAAAAAAAAGAAAGAAAAGAAAGAAAGGGGCAGAGTATGATTTACGCTAAGGTTTCTATTAGGCACATGCCCATCAACAGAAACTTGAACAGCAAATGAGAAATATTTTGAGCCTGGATTCAGGCAAAACTGCTCATTCCAACCTTGAGTGATACAATCTCCTTTTTTTAATTTGTCTTTTTTCTTTCTTTCTTTTTAAAAACAATTTCTTTCTGAAATGAAGATCGGGTTTATATTTTTATATTTTGATAATCTGAATTCTAGAATATGAAAATTCTTGTACACCTGTTATGAGATCGGTGAAAACCTACCTCATTTTCACCGAACTGAGAGCTAAGAGGTGAAACGAAACTGAAACTTTATGTCGCATCAGATAACAATGACCAGGCGCCTAAATACCAATGTGACTCTTCAAAACTCAAAAATAATAAGTCTAACTGGATATTCAGTCAATACAATACAGCCTTCGTTGTGGAAGTAATGAAATGTTGTGCAAGTAATGAAACCAACTTGCGTCAAGAGCCTGTCCGTTGAATACATCCAATTTGTTGCGTCTTTAATAGCTAATAAGCATTTGTGATTAAGCATCTGTGATAAATGATCATTATTTACCAGGAAGTTTAGTGTCTTTGCTTTTCTTTCTTCCAAGTTGTCCCTTCGAGTTGCGTCCGCATGACAGGACCCGTCCATCGACCGTTACAAATAACGAGTGCTGTTCCCCACAAGAGAGATTTAAAAATTGCTCAGGGAGCGAATTAACAAGTGTTGGTCTGACAAAAATGGGATCAGTTTCTTCGCGCACGGGTAGGACGAGCTGTCCTCCCGCACCGTCACCCCAACAGAACATCCCGCAGCGCGACAGATGCCCCTGCTTCGGAGGTACAGATGGATACCGTTTTTGAAGAATAAATCTCAGATGAATGCAGCACAGTGGTGGCACGGCTGGAACGGAGTGACATGCCCATGCCACCAGGAGTGCTTATTGCCTGCCTACCCCCTCCTCCTCCTCTCTCTCTCTCTCTCTCTCTCTCACACTCACTCTCACACACACACACACACGCGCGCGCGCGTACATACATCATTGTGTTACCCCTTATTTCCTTGATTCATCGTTCATAAGTACATTTTGCTAAAGGAGAGTTATAAATATTTTTTAGCTCTAACTTGATATTTTTAATAATGGCGCAGTGGTCTGTAACTACACACACTGTAAGACTGTAAATAATGGTAACAATCGTTAAAGGAATATCGATGCCATAATCTTTAGACAGTTTTGGCTTGTTAGAATGCATGGCTAGAATACTTTTCAAGATAGATAGATTTCAAATGTCGATCTGTAAGTTAAGGGTTTTCAAGGCTATCTGGTTAGGGGTTGAATAATTGTTATGACATAGCGAATAACAAGGGAGTGAGGTGTTTTTACTCAGCGGAGGCGCGTCCGAGCTCGTCCCTTGATTGGCTCTAAGACACGTACACGCGTTACATGCACTGAAACATTATTGGTCTTCTGTCCTGACACTCACGAACATCTTTCTAACACAGAGAACCAAACCGAGGTGGGCATTGGTTTACAATAGATCTTTCTAGCATTTTGGTTGGTAGGTTGGACAGTGGGCGCTCCATCCTTGTTGAATGTTAGCATTGTCCGTAACAATTTGTGTGTCTTATGTTAGAGGAGGAGTATGTCGATTTAAACGGAATAATCGAACTTTCAGTGATATAAGGTAAGAATTTAACACCACAAGTACAAAACTTAGAAATAAGGAATGTTTGTGGGGAGGGTTAAAATACTCGTTCGGTTACCTAAGGCTTGTTAGCTAGAGGCTGCTAGTCCAAGTCAAATCATTGAAAGAGTTCATTCATTTTAGAATTTTTGATATGCATTTTTCGTATATAACAACATCAGTAACATTGCTCTTCTAAAAGATTTGCAGACAGTTGCTATGCAGTTGACCGTGGGCACGGTTAGGTAGCTTTTTACAGAGAATAATCTAGCATAAGCTAACATATGCTAACTGCGACTACATCGCTGCTTTGTTGCGTCATACAGTCTTTTCACAGTCGGTTTGGTTTTAACTCGAGGCAGCAAAATGTGTCTGTCCACCCATAAAGTTGGATTTGTATTCATCACGCAGCGTGGGTGTAATTAAAATACACGTAATTACATTTAAATAGAAGTCGAGCAAACCCATTGTATAAACGTTATGTAGCATACCGACATGGCGCTGTTTATGCAACTATTAAGACAGCCCCGCCCCTCGTGAGAAAACAGTAGATTTATCCGCTTGTGTCCTGATTAATTATGTAGTGTTTTCTCGTTATGCGCCGCTGGGAGAAGTCTCAGTTTGGTGCTGTATCATCGTCACCAGAGTGCGAATTATACAATAACAGTCGGGGGCGGGGGGGGGGGCAACTTTTACTCCAGGGCTATAAACCAAAAGGATATATAAATGTTTCGACCTCCCCGAACTGTTGTTTTTACCTCTTTTTTTGGGGGTGGGGAGGTCAGACCCCCCAGCCCCCCCCCCTCCCTAATTTGAACCCTGATCGTCACAAACTGTGACCTAAAATAAAGAAATAAATCAGCAGTCCTTTTTAATCAGTTGTGGAAACAATCTGGATACACGGTCACACATTAACCTAACAAATATACAGGTCACCTTTCAAAATACTGCATGACTTTTATTTGCGTTTTGTTTCCACCAGAAAGGACTTTGGAATGGAACTGCGCATCTGGCTGATGATTGTCGCATTTCTCTTCTATTTAGGAATGCTGGCCATCCATTCAGGTTGTTGACAAAACAAATGCCTTCCAACATGATTACTCAGTAACTCTAATTCCTCTTTGCTGTTCCAGACAAAACCTCTTCAGATCTCCCGGGACCAATCGTTCGTTTATCCGGCTCTGTCAGGTTCTGTGACCTACTTGCTTCCTTCTGCGTATCACCTCTGTTGGCTTGGTCTAAAGGAATACTTAACAGACCAAGCACTGGACAGCCGCTTAGTATTCGACTGTGAGAGTGTGTGTGCCAGTACTCCTGAAGTATGTCGGTGGCTGCTCTCGTCCGATTGGCCGGGCCTGGGATCTCCTCCCACCTCTGTCAGCGGGCTGCCCGGCGCGTCGCACACGCCTTGCGCGAGGACCAGATTCGGACTCTCCACTGCCCGACTTCTGGCCGGCCCAGTAACTCCCGGTTCGACCCGGACAGCAGCGGCCGTCCCACCACCTGGGATTCGTTTGGCATCTGGGACAATCGCATCGACGAGCCCATCCTTCTCCCCCCCAGCATCCGCTACGGCAAACCCATCCCGAAAGTGAGCCTCTCTAAGGTGGGCTTCGCCTCCCACATCGGCCGCCGCAAGGAAAACGAGGATCGGTACCAGCTCTCGGAGATGACGGACAACATCCTCTACTTCGCCGTGTTCGACGGGCACGGCGGGACAGAGGCGGCCGATTTCTGCCACAAATACATGGAGAAGCACATCAAGTGAGTGTGTCCTGCTCTGGAGGCGCAGACGGGATACAGCGACACACACAGAATCCAATATCGAAACGTCCGTAGGGCGCAGGCTCCTACGTTTTCCTTACGTTGTTATGTTTATCTTTCAGAGATGCTGTGGCGAAGGAAGACAACCTCGAGCTGGTTTTAACGCGGGCGTTTCTCGAAGTGGACAAAGCGTTAGCACGACACCTTCACTTCTGCGCAGATGGTAGGTACCGCCGTTAGCCTGTTTGTCCATAAACAATGTCCGCCTCAGGGGTTAAATAATAGTGTCCTTTCACATCGTTAATTAAATCAGGTAACTGGCTAGCTGTTAAGCTATAGAAGAGGTAACACTTAAATGCTTAGTCACTGGCTTATTAGTGCAGGAACGCCAGGGGACCGTTATTTAGGTTGTTGCTTGATAAATGTTTGAAGGTACAGTGCCATGAAAAAGTTTGAGAAAATCTCAGTGTTTACTGTTTTTGAAATTTCAGGCTAGAAACGACCTTACTTTGCCCTCTAGAATTTGCAGCTCTTATTCCTTCAAACATCTTGAGGCAGAAAAGGAGTAAGCTCAGAAAAAGTCATGTAAACAGGACAGTCGAATAATTAGTCATGCATGTATGCATGCATGCATGATCTTTGAATTAAATGATTGACTCAGACTCATTCTTGGGACTGTACCATGTCAAACAGTATTAGTTTAATACAGGTATACATTGTACTACTTTATCATCCCTTGAAATTCAGTGGCCATTTCTCATGGAGGAAAAACCAGAAAAACACACATTAAGTCCCCTTTTCACTATGTAATGCTTAATTATATATAGATATATGTTTATTTGAAAAAGCTTTCGGCAGCTCAGTGCTTTAGTCTGTTGGAATTAGTAGAGTAGTAAATCGACCTCATGGGTTGGGCAGTATCGGTCATTGCCTGTCTGGTCCTCTAGGGGGCCTCAGTGTGTGAAATGTACAATTTTGCACTGTGTGTGTGTGTGTGCGTGTTATCTATGACAGCTGCCGACCCGGTTAACTGCCTATAAGAGGTGCAGGTCTGGTGGACCTTTTTGGAACGCGGCGGGACCTTTGATTGGTCCAACGGGTCCTAACGTGGACTTCCGGAAGGTTCCTTAACTTTCTCTCCCTTTCTCTCGCCCTCTCTCTCTCTCTCTCACTTTAACTGTTGCTTTTTGTTTTGTTTTGTTTTTTTTTTCCCTTTTGCATACAGTACTATTAATCAACTGACTCGTGATTGCTTATGCCAAGTGTTAAAAACAGTATTTTCAACAGTATGTTAATGGTATCTAAACGTTTACAAAGTGCGCTAGCTCTTAAGCTTTGCTGCCAATGAATGCCACCTGAGTTAAAAAAAAAATTTACTCAGTTGTTGGTAAAAGAAAAAAGTGAAAATCATGTTGGTTTATCCTCGTACGCAAGCAATCCCTTCTTCCATAGATTACTCTTTAATACCAGACACTTTGAGTCATACACTGAACTAAAAGTTGCTGTTTCCAGTGTTTCCAACTGCAGAACAAAAGCTGTTTTTCTCCCCCTTAGCTGTTATGAACGGTGTGTGTTTAGTATGCCTGTTTATGTGGTTATACTCCTGATAAACAGTCAACATTGTCCTAAGGGATGCAGTGTAACTTGCACGTTTGACTCTGTCTCTCTCTCCCTCTCTCCCCCTCTCTCTCCTTCTCTCACTCACTCTCTCTCTCTCTCTCTCTCTCTCTCTCTCTCTCCAGTCCATCATTCTGTTGGAATAGTCCTTCACACCTCCAGCCCCCAATCTCTCTTCTTCTCCCTCTCTCTCACCTCTCTTTCTTCTGCGGAGTAGATTAGAAATGTGTGCGTGTGTGCGCGTGAGCATTCCCAGGAGAGTGTTTTGGCTCGTGTGTGAATATCATTCAGCATAAAAAGCTCTCTCTCTTCTCTCTCACTTCTCACTCTCTCTCATATTCTCCTGTGTGTATATCCATGTGTATTTGTGTATTACTGAGTACTTGTGTAGATGTGTATGTACAGTACCACCCTGTGTGTGTCTGTGTTTGTGCGCGTGTGTGTGTGTGTGTATGTGTGTTTGTGTGTATATATTTTTTCTCCTTGACCTCTGCCCTGTTTCCTGATGCGTTTACAGGCTCGCTACTCAGTGCTGGTACCACTGCCACGGTGGCACTGCTGAGAGATGGCATCGAGCTGGTGGTGGGCAGCGTCGGAGACAGCCGCGCCATGCTGTGCCGCAGGGGCAAAGCCCTCAAACTCACCGTGGACCACACGCCCGAGAGGAAAGACGAAAAAGAGAGGTAGCCTACGAACAGAATCACCCACGACGACCCCTTTGTCCGCAGGGACGGAGCGGTTTCTGAGAGCGATCGCTCGGTTGCACCGCGTTTTATAATCTTCTCAGCCTGCCCGAACCACTTTTTTTTGTCTCTGCCCCCTGCAGACCTGTGCTCAGTTTCAACTTTTGGGAGATGATCAGTGCAGTTCTTTGAGTTGAAGTTTTAGGACTGCATCCCAACAGGATGCTGGTCTGAAACCTGAGTGAAGTGTCAGGAAAGTGGAATCCTGTTCAGTGCAAAGCAGAGAGATAGATTTGACTGATCCTCCATGGCCACGGGAGTGTGTTGTGCTTGGGTTGTGTTATGGTTGTGTATTTAAGCATGAATTTAGCCAACAACAACAACGTTTACTACCTCACTGACAGGAGGTAAAGGAAAAGAAGAATGTGATTTGTGTTTTTGAGAATTCTTTTGTTCAGTGGAAATGCTTTGGGTAAAAAACAAAAACAAACAAAGGGTGTAGAAGAAAACAAAACAAAACAAAACAAAAGGCCCGTCTGTGAGTGCTGGAGATGTGAGCTCACACCAGCGTGTTTGCCTTAATCAGGTGTGTGTGTGTGTGTGTCTGTGTCTGTGTGTGTGTGCGCGTGTGTGTGTGCGCGTGTGCTGTGCTTGTGTAGGATCCGTAAGAGCGGTGGGTACGTGACCTGGAACAGCCTGGGTCAGCCGCACGTCAACGGGAGGCTGGCCATGACCCGCAGCATCGGAGACTTCGACCTTAAGAACGCCGGAGTCATTGCAGAACCTGAGACCAAGAGGATATCAGTGAGTTAGTTCTCTGAGATTACCGATAAAATGCACCTAGAGGCATGTCTGTCTGTTTGTTTGTTTGTTTGTTTGTTTTGGTGGATGATGGCGCAGTTGTCCAACATGTATTTCTGTAGGCGAGCTCTACAATGTCTGTTATACTTTCAAAAAACCAGCGTGAAGTGCGTCTTTGATAGTTTTTTTGTTTTTTTTATTGGGCGCTAAAAGGAAGAAGTAGGTGTCAATTTGAAGTCAGTAATATGATACTCAAATGTGTGTTTGTGTACGTCTGCCTGTGTGTGTGTGTGTGCGTGTGTGTGTGTGTGTTTTTGTTTTGCCCTCTCCTCAGCTCCATCATGTTCACGACTCGTTCCTCGCCCTGACCACCGATGGCATCAATTTCATCATGAACAGCCAGGAGATCTGTGACGTCATTAACCAGTGTAACGACCCCAAAGAAGCAGCACAGCGCATCTCTGAGCAGGTTAGTCCTGCCCTCCACTCCTCACGGTCCCTCTCCTGTCGTTAACATGAGATAAGACTCTGCTCCCGAATCCACATACTGTCCAGCAGGGATCTGAGAAGTTCTAGGAACAGGTGACGCTGTTTTTTCACAAGCTTTCTCACTGCTCAGATTTCATTCATTCTTTCTCACTGTTTGTTCAGTGCTAGGGAGGAAGTGCTTTGCTATTAAGGGCTTTTCATTTTTAGAAATAAATAGAAATATTCAAATTGCCCAAATGATCATGATGATGATGATGATGATAAAAGGTGGACAAAGTACACAACCCCATTACTTGAGTGAAAGTATAGATACTCCTGGTCAAATATTACTCCAATAGAAGTAAAAGTTGTTCAGTTAAATTTTAACTTGAGTTAAAATACTGGAGTACTTGCTTTTAAAATTACTTAAGAAAAGGCTTGTGGAATTTGCTACAAAGCCCAAAGAAACACAGTTGAATCAAATGCTTCCTCTATAAAAGACAGTGTGTAGCCTTGGTTAAGTAGTCCCTGGGTTAACTCAGATTGGCTTTAAAGGGATAAACACGTCATAATGTTGTAGGCTAGGTTAATTTTACTTCTACTACATAGCATTGCCTGAAATGTGAAACAGCTGGATGACCCTCGTCACCGCTTGATTCCCGCCCCTGCCCCCGCCCCCTCGTCTTATTGGGTCCTACCTGAATCCACTGCCTTCGCGTGACCTTACTAATCGTACTGTGGTTATCGGACGAGATTAAAACATATATTTCTCAAAGGACTTTTGTCAGTAACGTTATCTCAGTATTTTCGCCAGCTAACTATTAGCATGCATCACCAGTGGATTCACACCCAGGGTCATGTCCCAAATGGTTTCCAAGCTAACTGGTTTTCGTTCGTGTTCACACGCTGTGTTAACAGTAGCAGTTGAAGTCTGCCTCTGTCACCAGATTCGTCACACATTCACAAACATATCAATCGCGATTTTCAAGTCGCATCTCATATCTACTGCGGCGAATGTGGTTGTGAGTGAGCAGTGAGCACTACATCACAGCCACCTACGAAAGAAGTTAGGCAGACACAGCGCGTGAACGCGTACGGGAAGCAGTTAGATTGAAAACCAGTTGATTTCAAAAATCTCAGACATGGACTTAAGAGAAAACCATGGGGTCTTTGGTGAGGAACCTTTACCTTTATCATCTTTACCTGCCGTGGTAGCAGCCAACAGTAAAACTGCCAAGTTCAATTGTTAAAAAAAAGTGCCGCACGCAATTGACTGACAGCATTGGAGTAGTTTGCTGTGATTGGTTTTTCTCCTGTGATGAACACAATGTGGCCAATCGCATTTAAGCAGAGAAAATTAATCCTCTGGCTTCAAAGCTACGCTTCAAAGTAATGAGTAACGAGAACCTTCATAGAAATGTAGTGGAGTGAAAAGTACAATATTTGTCTTTCAAATGTAGTGGAGTCATAATTTTTTTTTGGAAACTTAAGTAAAGTACAGATACTCCAAAAATGTACTTAAGTACAGTACTCAAGTAAATGTACTTCGTTACTGTCTACCCCTGATGATGATGATATATAGAATGTTAGGCCAGCATCTAAAATGTTTATTTATGTATGAATGGGCAGAAAGTATCCATTAAAATGTATAAAACAATGTAAAAATCACATCAAGCAATACCAGTAAATTACAATACGATGCTGTGATACTTGATCTTCATGGAGCCAAGAAAGATTTATACCTTCATAAAGCTGACCCAACTTCTCTTCAGGTCACTGTGCTGCACGGACATGTCCAGAGCTATGATAAAATGCATTGTGGGTATTTTTCAGCCGAAGGTCATCAAGGTCAACCACTTAACCAACCCCCCCCCCACCCCCCCCACCCCCCCCTCGTCGGCCCGTGTTTGTGCCAGCACTACACAGGGGCGCCTGATTCAGCTGATCAGCTCATTACAAAGCAGTGGGTTATTAGGGTCAGTCAGAACCATGCTGAAACCAAAATAGACATGACATGGGAGGGGAGGTTACTTAAGGCCAAGCTGGGAAAAAAAAACGCAGACACAGAGGCCTGTATCTGGATGAGTGAGATGTTTTGCGTTCCTCTTTCCCTCTCAGGCTCTTCAGTACGGCTCAGAGGACAACAGCACCATCATTGTCGTGCCGTTCGGCGCCTGGGGCAAGCAGAAAAGCTCCGACGTGAGTTTCTCCTTCAGTCGCAGCTTCGTCTCCAGCGGCCGCTGGGCCTGAGAGGAATGACGCGGCAAGACAACGAGCGTGAGAGAACGGAAGAATGAAAATCCAACCTGAGCGAGTGTGTTCGTGTGTGTGTGTTCATGTGTATGCGTGAGTGTGTGTGCGTGTGCAGCGTGAGGACATTTTGTCTGAATCAACCAATGTGCAATACTGTTGCTTCATTGTATGGAGGGAACAAGGAATGCAGTGCTCCTCCAGCAAAGCAGCTATGCCTTTCGGGACACAAGTAACTGTTCACAGACCAGTCTTCTTTGGGCCTTGTGTGGAGAAACTGTGGAGCGTCTTTGGAATGAAGAACATGTTCATTCAGAGGGAACACATACAATTCACTCAATTTGCACCAAACTAAAAAACAAAACAAAACAAAATAAATAAATAAATGAAAACACGCAGGAAATCTGCTCAGAGAGCAAGGCAGATGTTCTGACCTCCCAAGTCAGAAGAGCTGATGTTGCAGACAGTATCTGGATTATCTGTTTCAGATATAACAGGTAGTCTCGCTTGGGGCATATTCCACGAAGCACTTTCTCGCTGACGGATTTGTAGGACTTTTGAATGGATACCTCAATTTTTGGACTGTTCTGAGTTCAAGAAATCGGTTTTGAAATGTCACATTGAAGTATGACTAGGAAGTGCGGCTGTCTCTCAGAACCTTTTTTTTTTTTTTTTGGGAGGACATGGTAGGTCCTCTTAGTTGGTCAAGAGTTATTCCCACTACATCTGTAATCCAGTCTTTACAGAGTAACTGCATGGTTCTCTTCATCCACCCACTAGTGCTGTAACCAAAACCCACGATTTGAATCATAACACATTGACCTCCCCACTTCCAGACTGGACAAGCTCATCAAGGTACTGGGAACCTTCTCCAAACTGGTATCATTCAGCACTTCTTTTTTTTTTTCTCTCTTTAAATCTGTGTCAGTATTGTCAGAGGAGACATTAAACGGTGCGATTTGACGGTTTGACCGGGGGAAACACACACACACACAAGGACGTGGACTTTAGTCATAATATGATCCATACTTGATCAACTCTCACTGCTTACTCTCAGAGACAGGAATGTGGATATGATGTATTATCACGCGTGTGGAGAGACATACGTTTCTGTTTTAACTGTCTCTTACTGTAGGGTGTTTGGAACAAAGCCAAACAGTAAAAGGTGTGCTCTTAACTGTTACGATCCTTCAGCGTATTGTTGACACAGCTTCCCTGATTTGGAGCAGCTTTCTTTAAAAAAAAACAAACAAAAAAAAAACATACAGCGAAACACGAGTCGTGTTGTCTTTTACTCTTTGTTTCCATAGAACCGCAGCGTTTAAGCACCAGAACCAACCATCAATTCCATTTTAAACCGTATCTGTACCAACTGCTGTGGAGAGTGGTCTGTCCATACAACATGCATTCCAGTCAATATAATTCAGTTAAGTGACCATCACATGTCAGGGTCCCCACAGAGAGCAGTTCTCATACAATGGGGCACAGGCTGTGTCTCAGTGAAGATTAGGGTGTTTTGACCCAGTAATGTGTACCCCCTCCCTGCCCCTCTTTGAACCTCTCTTTCAGACATGCACAAAAAAAAACAGTTTTACATGGATGCTTTTAAATGTATCGACTACAGACATGCTGTTTTTGTAATGTGTGTTTTGTACGTGAGTATATTTATATATTTTGAATCAAACACCTGTGGTCTTTGCCTTATATGCTATTGTATAGATTTTTTTTCTTTTTTAAATATTAAAAAAAAAGAAGTATTGTGAAATGTATTTTTGAATTAGGATTCAGCTGAATTCAGTTGTTTTGTTTTTGTTTGGTGTCTCCCCACTCCCCCTTGAACTTTTGCAGACGAACACATAGAATGAAAGATGCTTCCAACGCCATGTCTGTTTTAATGCACTGTACCGTGTTCATGTAACGGAGCCGTGTGTTGGTGACCAGAGAATGTTAGGGAAAGAGATTCAACTATTTCTCAGCGGGCGGAAACTAACCTCGATAGGAATGGAGCAAACTGAGGGAAACTGTTGAATGTAAGAAGTGTGGGGGGCGAGTTACCCCCCAACAATATGTCCTGATTGGTGTTATGTTTAAGCGATATACACACATATTTCTCCTCTTTATGTAAATGTCGAGCCATGCTTCTGTTTCATCATTGTTGTGTTGTAGCTGTTTTTTTCCCCCTCCTTTAACAATTTTGTTTGCGTTCACCATAGAATGCCAAAGCACAGATGTGTTCAGCACATCTGCCGGACGTTGTTAACTTATTCCGATTAATGTGAACCTTTCGGTTTTTTATTGGGCTGCTGTTAGTATTGAACACACAAGTCAGCGTCTTCAAAACGGATCTCGTGTGACTACCGTATAACCTGCGTTTCACCTTCTGGCTATAGCATTACAGTAAAATGATGATTAATGTCACGTTCAGTATCTGTACTGTCCTGTCCAGAGCTTCAGTGAGAATCGTAAGACAACTTCTTTAATGGCGAATTTCAGCAATCGCTACAGTCTTCAGTATATTTAGGCCTACCCAAACCACTTGTTGAACTTTCTGATAATGCGGTTAATTTCCTGTGAAGTACCTGTCAATAAAGTTCAAACGGAAACACCTGTGTCGACCTCTGTTCTTCCCGCCCAAAAAAAACTATTTACGTCTTAACATTTATCTGCCTGTCTTCTGTTCGAGATGTACTTATGAAAAGATGCACTTAGCTTCTTAGCAGAAACAGAATTGAATTCTGCAGCTATTATTATTACTGGAAAACTTCTATACATTTGGATATCTGAATGAAATGTGATGATCATACCCAACGTGTTCCAACGTTACATTCTGTCCAGAGAGTATATTAAATGGTAGAGTTGTATTTGTTAAACGTAGACGTTGGTGAACGACTGTCCGGGCGCTCACATGGTAGCTTGGCTTTGGCCCACAACTGAAGCCAGATAATTTTGGAATTGTCGGCTTTCATTTAAGGCACACGGATACCATTTACTTGTTTGGTAATTTTCAGTTTAAATTCCACAACGGCGTGTTTCTCTGGAGTTCTGCCTCTTGGCCTGTTCTGTGGACAACTTGGAACATACACTTCTCATGACAAAGTAATTCCACATCTGTCGTACATATGCAAGTACAAATCAACCTGATTACTAACTGGAAATTGCTATGGTTACCTCCTCTTCAAATCGTTTAACGTTAATTTCTTCAAAACTTCTGCTAGATTTAACCAGACTGCAACACAGCTTGGGAAAATTCTACCAATGGTCATTGATTGTTTGACTGTAGGTATCAGTTAAGTCCGAAAGAGGGCGCAGTTGTTGTAGATTACATCACGAAACATGTTACATCACGATACTGTATGGAAATATCTTGAGTGTGCCAAGTAACCGATTGTCCGTTGAAACAAAGCGAGGAAGACGTAATTGTATTTAAAAGGGGCTGACATTGCACCATATTCGATATCAATGTCCAAAACAGCACCAGCGTATTTTTGAAGGGTTTAACATGCAAAGGCCTGCAAGCATACTCGGACTTCATTTACCCTGTTTTTTATAATCCCGTTTACATGTTTGCGCAAAACTTTTGTTTGATTTAAACACATGTATAATCTGTCTTGTGGGTGTCCGGGTCAGCCATACTTTGCAGGAATACTTCGTGCAACTGGAGATATAGGGTTTTGTCAACGCCGTTACTCTGCTTGCCTGGGTGACAGGCCCAGTATTTAGTTTACTTACCCTAAAATATATCTCTTGCTTTGTTCTATTTCCACAAACAGGACAGCGACAGGGATTTTAAAAGACAAACCACGGCATTGCCCTGTTGGACCTACAAATCGTAGTTAGTCCTATAAGAATTTCTTCAGTGAGCATCGGTGTATATATTCATGTAAGATGTGAACATGTATCAGAGGTGAATGTCTAAGGCGTGGGCAAATCACGTTTTGCTACGTGCTCTTATTCATAACGTCTGTTTGCACATAGGCTAGTTCGTCTAAGCTCAAGATATAGGCACAGCCCTGTCATAAAAGACATGTTGTAACAGGTAGGTAAATTTCTCGAATTGTCTCTCCGTGGTATTATCGTTTTTCTCTTAACATGTTTTTCTTTCCCTTGTTGAGTACTGTTTTACCTTTATATATGTGTGTATATATATCTATATATCTATATCTATATCTATAGATATATATATATATATAATGATAGCTGCCGGTGAAATATTTAAAACGTCAGTTAAATTGTAAATTAGAAAAATACGTCAAATCTTTCTGTACCGTGTATCCTAAGTAAAATGATTGTTCTTATAATGAAAAGGGGCTGGGTTACAAAAGGCCGCTATAAAAATCGGTTTCTTAACCTACGAAGCGGATGTTATGAAAACCAGTTCACAGCATCATTTTTCTTATGTAAAGTCTACATTTGAACTCATTCGCCCTCATCAAGTTCCACATTTGTTTACTTAACCAAACACGTGGGTTTTATAGCGGAGGCAGAGGGAGAAAGGAAAGGAAAGCAATAGACAAGAGACGGGGTGGAGAGTGCGGGGGGGTTGACGTGCAAACAGACCTAGCATGCAAAATACAATTGGCACGCACACTGGAATGCACAGACGAACGCACCAAACAGGTTACTTCGTGGTATTCGAGTAATCATTCAAAATTCTCCCATGTTTTGTGCCATGAGAAACAAGGTAAGATGTGAGAGAGAGAAAGCGAATGACGTCCGAGTGCCCGGTGAAATCAATTCCGTCACACTCCGTCTAGGTATGAGGGATTTTGTTGGGGGAAAGTGAGCAAGTTGGCGCGCCACGGTCAGACTCGCCGGCTGGTTTTTTTTTTTTTTTCCTCAGCTGTCGTGACCTCCCCTGTCTACCATCTTCACACAGATGCGGTTATGACACGTCCCGTCTTAAATTAAGTTCATAGTCATGTTGTGACAACAATAAAAATAATGCATCTGTCACCTTAATATACAATTTTCGAAGTTAGACATTAACAGAATGACAATAACTGTTTATTGTTGGTTGTAACTCTTGCATTTTCCACTGCTGTTGGCATTTTTTTTTTGTATCTCTTCCGTATGTCGCACATGGCACGAGGGTCATTAAATCCAACTTGGTGCTTTCTCCTTAGGTTGATATTAGGTCATCACTCTCCACAGTTCCCTGATTGAAACGTTTGCCTTTTGCTAACCGTCTAAACTCCCGTTATTTGCATGTTGAATCTTGTAGGCTATTGGCCTAACTTCGTGTGTGCCTTTGTTGTGTGTCACAAATTTTATATTGGCTTACAGATCTTTGCTGAAAAAGTTTTTTCCCCCTGTTATCCTCAAAGAGGGTTTTTTAAAGGGGTGTGTTAATGTAGCCGTCAAAAAGAACAAGTGCCTTTTTTTTTAACTGAAAGCACAACAATAGCTTATAACGGGGTAGCGTACTACTGTCCAGTCAAGGTTCTCTCATTCTCTCAGTCCTTGCAGGCTTACAGAGATTCCCCGGTTTGGACGGTTAAATAATTTAACTATTTTACCGTAAACACAAGCACATTTTAAGGTTCTTTTTTTTTTTTTCAAAAAGTTGACATATTTGTGCAGCTTCTAAAAAAAAAAAAAAAAAGTCGTTGTCGTCAGGTTGTACGTCTTTACAGTGGAGAGGTGCCAAAAAAGACTTATAATGAGAGAGGGGGGTGAATAGCCGATTATCATCTCACGAAAAAAATAAAATAAAACAATGATGTGCCCTTGAACAGTTTCTTAATCCTTCTGCTTGAGTAAGTAGCTGTCGCCTTTACCCCTTTACCCTCCCACCTCGTCTTTATACAATATTGGCCGAGCCTATATAAACGCTTTCCATGACGACGTGCAGACAAATGCCCTCATCGTTTCACCTCAGACAGATGGTGTACTGATTGTGAGTAGAACGGACGAGAGGAGAGGCACGCGCTAACATCGTCTGAAGGCAGAGTTTTTAGAAAGGTAAGCAGACTGTGTGACTATGGACTGCACTCTGTTTTCGGGTTCTCGCATTGTGCATGTGTCCGCCTGGGTGCCTGATTTTGGTTTAAACGGAGTTAACGGTATGCAGGAAGCGGTCTACCTAAGGAAACATGTTACAAGCGGATGTGTTCTGCTTAGTTCGTCTTGCAGTGAGCACGTAATGTCATGCCGGCGTGTTTCAAAATTTGAAGCCGTAACAGCTTCTGTCATGTCTCCCAG
Source organism: Chanos chanos (assembly GCF_902362185.1). Lineage (NCBI taxonomy): Eukaryota > Metazoa > Chordata > Actinopteri > Gonorynchiformes > Chanidae > Chanos > Chanos chanos. The sequence continues at coordinate 3,127,552 of NC_044505.1, forward strand.
TGAAAACATCTAGTAATTCTGTTTCCCTCTATGATTTCGGAAATGTGCTTCTAGAGCTAGTCATTCTATATATTCATTTTGAGTAAAATCGTTAGACGAAAGTTTTCCTTTTGCTGAATAACGCTATGAAATGAGGAAGTTTCGACTTTCCCCGACATTGGACAGTCAGGGTCAGGGGTGTTTGTTGTCAGAAAAAGGTAATCATTCGTCTTAAAACTCTGCAGTGAAACAATTAGGAATTGTTATCAAGATGAATTTTTCATGCACTTGCATAATAGTAGCCCATTCTTGTTAAACCTAAACGGTGTAATATCGGAAAACTCTTCAAACCCGTAATATTTTCCCATTTTCTCTCCAGTCTACACTTTACAATCAGCAGTACTGTTAATCTTTCCCTGGATGTCCTGCAGCGTTGATTTCACCAGTTTTCCACTGCAGCAGAAATGATTCGAATTGCTCTCTCCTACGACTTTGGTACCCGGTTAACGCTAACTGTAATCTCTGCACTGCTTACTTTGAAGTCAAATAGCAACATTTACCCCGTAAGCGAACGAATATTTCGCTCCTTCTACTGCAGCTGAACCAGACACCATAGGAGTTACCGACTTTGAAATTTTTACCTCGCGCAACACTCTCGAGCGCAGCCTCGCAGGTCTCATGATTCTAATTTTTTTTTTTTTTTTTTTTTTTTTTAGAATTTTCCAAATTAAATATTCTCAGATATGCACAGCGGGAACAATGTACGCAGTGTCAGACATTTCCCTACATCTGAGGAGATTATGTAATACATTTTCTTTCAAGTGGTTCCCCATCATTTTTGTTGGCAGTAAAGGTTCTCAGAAGTCCACCGTCTCTCTCTCTCAGGATAACTGTGCCAAATCCCTGGATTGTCCTCTGAGATAAAGTGTTAAATTATTTTGTCTAATTCATGTCAAATCAAGGTGAAACTTAGTTCCTCTTAAATTGTTTCAAGCCACCAGGAACGGGTTCAGAGTTGGTTAGTTGGTTCAAAATATCTCTGCAGTGGTTGGTTGGTTCATTATACCAAGCACTGATCCAGAACTGAGAGACTGTCTTTTCGTCTTTTGCTGGTTTCTTTAACCTCCCTGTGATTTCTCCTTTTAAAGCTCTAGATAAATGACATATCTCACTCACATTTGCACTTTTTTTTTTAAAGCCCTTTTTCATTTTTTTTTTAAATTATTGCAGTTAGTAATATTGTTGGATACTTATCCTGCCTTCTGAAAGGCAAAGCACCAATGTACTGTCTTAGGATGGCAGTAGACAGTCCTTACTGCTGGGGCTTTTGGAGTGTACTCGCTTTGCTCTGAACTTCCACATGCATAGCTGACTCATCTAGACAGAGCTTTTCAGTTCCGATTTCTTCTGGGCTGCATATTCAGCTGTTAGAAACAACTAATGTAAACTCTTTTTTTTTTCCCCCTCAGAGGGTAAAAAAATGTCTAAGATGACAGACCGGACCAATCACATCAACATTCAGATGGTGCAAGACTTGGGCACCAATGGGACGGCCGGGCCAAAGGTTGTCACCACGGGAACCGTAAGGCCGCTGCACGGCGCCACGGTCAGCTTCCATAACATCAATTACAGCGTGGACCTAAAGAGTGGGCCCCTCTGCAAAAGGAAAGTCATCCACAAGGAGATCCTGGTGGACCTCAGGTGAGCCTTTACTACACCTCTGAATCCAGACTCGTGAAAGCTAAAAAAACGTTCAAGCTGTTCTTCTGCCGTCATCCATCTCATCAAGTTGAACGGTCCTCTTGAGTTTACCCCGTGCTTACCACTGCATGTCTCTGATTTCTGATTGGCCGATGAGCACAGACACCTCTCTACCTGGTAGAAACCAGCCCAAATCGAAGAGGCATTTGTGAAAACCACCAGCATTTTGGCTTTTGAGTACCAGAGATGAGCAGGGTCTAATTATGAGGAGAGAGGTGTTTGAATTAAAAAAAGATTCAAGGTAACACTTAAGCAGTATCCTAGATGCTCTGGGTATTTACGACTTAAATTGGATTCAGACTCTGAATTCTGGTTCAATAATTCATTCCTTCAGAGTGGAACAGGTCCATAACCTGACACATCCCGTAGGTAGACCATGATATTGTTACTCAGATGATAACTCATCAAGGCATTGGTGAGAATGGTTCTATAGAGAATGAGATTAATGTTTTAATGGTTTTAGATTGTTATTATTCCTCAGTTTGTGTTACTGGAGGAGGTAATTGAATTAAGATGAGGGAGCCTGCTGGTTTTGGACTTATTTTGTGTGTGTGTGTGTGTGTGTGTGTCGCTTAGGCCTTTAACCTGGGTGAAATCCGGCAGTTGTGCCAGGTAGTTTCCATAAGCTCTTTAAGAATTGTATTTGCTACTCATTCTGTCTGTCGAATCTCAACATTTCTCATTGATGGACGTGGAAAAGAAAAATGTCCTGGCATCTGACTGAAGAAAAGGCAATGGTCTAATGGTCCACAGAATCCCCCTAATGAACACCATCTCAAACCAGCCAAATCTTCATTCATCCGGCTCATTGGAGACATCCTTTCTTTGTGAATTAATAGTCTATGCAAAAGAAAACATTGGAATTACACTAATGATACTTGGATGCGTAGACCACTTGGAATGATGGCCAGCGAAAAAAAACCCAAAAAAAAAAACCTCTCAGTGTTTTTTAGCTGATTGCTTTTAAACACATTTGACATTTCCCAGGGCAGAATTTCACACACAGTATTTTTTTTTTTTTTTCCAGGGCTTGAATCTCTATAGTGTTAATTATATGATATTAAGCATGGTTTCCTGCGCGTAATCTCTTCGATACGGCGGAGAGAAAGGCTGCCAGGGGAACAGATTTAAACGCTCTCACGTGATGGTCCTCGGCTCGAAACTTTGGCTCTCTTCGTATTTTACAGCACTGGCTCACTTAGGTGTGCCCAGCGTCATCTTTGGGCTGAAGAAAAGAAAAGTTCCTCTTGTGAGCCTTTTTTTGGGACTGTAAATTATTCTCAACTTTTATCTAAATGAAGTTTTATCTAGTCGTTTAGGAATTATTAGGTTGTTATTATTTTATTTATTACTCATGGGCAGCCGTCGTCCAAAGGTTAGCGAACCGGGCTCGTGACCGGAGGGTTGCCGGTTCGATTCCCAGGACCGACATCCACGTCTGTGTGCCCTTGGGCAAGGCCCCCTGGGCGCAAGGAATGCTGCCCACTGCTCCTGCGTCTGGTGTGTGTGTGTTCACTACTGGTGTGTTGGATGGGTTAAATGCAGAGGACAAATTCACTGCTCACTGTTCACAGTGTGTGTGTGTGTGTGTGTGTGTGTGTGTGTGTGTGTGTGTGCGCGATCACAGAGATTTGGGGTACAATAAATTGTACATAATATTTTTCTTTTTTTAGGAATGATCTCTAGGATCTGCTTAATAACAAGAATTTTCAAAGTAACAAAGCACGTTTGATGCTTTGTATTGTAATTGCCGTCAGCATGCCGGGATGAAGCAGAAAAAAACCCATGAAGTTTAAATGTGTGAATATAAGGAATGTGAAATATTCCTTTCCTGCGTCACCGTTCTGCTCCTGCATAATTGTTCATCTGCCTGTTTGAATTATCTGTTGGAGAAAATGAGCCTTCCCCAGTGCTATTTTAGTTTCTTAGTGTCTCACACAGGGTAGGCAGGTCATGCCCAATGCATGACTAAGCTTTTTGACTGCTTGGCAACATACCAAGTCACGATAACTTCCCACCTGCACCAGACAGGTGACACGACACTGTATTTACACGCGATGGTTTGGTAGCAAGTTTATACAACATTTATACAATCGTTACGTAGGCAGAGAGAAATGTGAGTGAAAAAAAAGACTGCACACAGATCAAGGCAAACGTTTCTTTCAGCTGTCAAAAACCAAGCCCTTTTTTTGCATTAATAATTAGCCCTCCACCATGACTGCTTAATGCACTTTGCTATCTCACCTTTATGTAAAGTGACTTGCATTGTGAAAAGCTGGATTATACAAGACTCGGTCCACAGATGGCTGAATTGTTCTGTTTTGTGTAGTCCTCAGTCACTGAAGGCTTCAAACTTCATTTTGTTTTCAGCCATCGTGGATTTAACCTGTTAAAACCTTTCAAAACTTTGACTTTGTCAGCGATTAATCCCTTCTTTTTAATTAACTCATCAAAAAATCCAGTTTGGGCAACGTACTAATATATTCCAACAAATCGCAGTTTTGAGATGAGTTTTATGTTTTTGATTTCTTTGTAAACGAGTTCTTCTTTGTGTTTGTGTTTATTAAAACGAACATTCTAGGCCTATCTTGCAGCAACCGCCTTGATGAATCGTCAGAGAAAGAAAGAAACAAACAAAGATCAGTCCTCGTGTATATAAAAGGCACTTCACACAGAACGTAAAAACAAGATGTTTATTTGGCGCTGTTTGTCCCACAGGCTCCAGCAAACACGAGCGTTTCTTTGAGCAAACTGGGTCATGTGAACCTGACTTTTGCTCTTTTTTTTTTTTGCAGTGGAATCATGAAACCTGGATTGAATGCTATTCTGGGCCCTACTGGGAGTGGCAAATCTTCGTGAGTACATCCTCAGTCAAAATGAATAAATTATTATTCATGTAACTACACTGTGTCTGACTTGTAAAAAATGCATACGACTGCACATTAAAAATATATTATATACAAAATCAGGAGTGATCTATGTTGTAGAGGTACAGTTTTTTTTTTAAAGTTGACTACAAATAAGCAACAATTGGCTGGACTGCCTTTCTAACCGAGAAAGCTATGATTTTATCGTTTTTGTTAGCATAACGTGATATTGGTATGAGTGACTAATTTTATATTCGGGCAGTTTTCTGGACGTGCTCGCAGCGAGGAAGGACCCGGCCGGTCTGTCTGGTGAAGTTCTGATCGACGGAGCTCCACAGCCACCCAACTTCAAATGTCTGTCAGGCTACGTCGTCCAGGTAACCGTAGTCACCGGACGCCTTGGCAGCTCGAGCACTGGTCTTAGAGTAGACTTTTAAAAATTCTTATCTGCTAGTAGTCTTGAATTATGTCTTTGATAATATCATTGCTTTCAGATTAAAGTACTGATGTGAATGTTTTGGCCAGTAGACCTGTGTGTTCCGACGGGAATGTTGAACTGAATCTTACCCTTAAGTGTTCTGTCTGGCAGACCTGACCTTAGCTTTGTTAGTCCTGATTCTTTATTCTGAACATGAATGTTGGTGTTTAGTCTGGAACTGAGTTCAGAATTGGTTCTCTATCTGATTCTTGTAGTTCATACCTCTTGCAAAAAGTCTTGTCCAAAAGTACTGTCCAAACATTGATGCTGAAAGTTCACACAAAGTGTGCGTGTGCGTGTGTGTGCGTGCGTGTGTTTTGTTCAGGATGACGTGGTGATGGGCACACTGACAGTCAGGGAGAACCTGCGGTTCTCTGCAGCGTTGCGTCTCCCCTCCACAATCAGTGAGATGGAGAAGGAGGCCAGAGTGAACCATCTCATTCAAGAACTGGGACTCAGCAAAGTGGCCGACGCAAGAGTAAATGCACAGTGTCGCGCTCTCTCTCTCTCTCTCTCTCTCTCTCTCTCTCTCTCTCTCTCTCTCTCTCTCTCTCTCACACACACACACACACACCCACACCCACATACAAACCACAAACTTTAAAGGAAATACCCACTAACCTCCTAGGTAAACTCTAGCTTATTAAATTTACCTTACACACGCACAGAGTTTAGACACTGTGTGTACTTAATGTTGTCACAGTGTCAGTTAACGCACACACACACACACACACACACACAAACACCCCAGAAACCAAGCTCAAAACTCCTTTCAGTAGTTTAATATTGTAAAATAAACTCTCCCACACTGGTTTAAAATCTCTGCAAAAACCCTGAATGAAAATGTCTGGATTGTCAGAACATTGTCTGTGTGATGGTGTGTGACTGTATATGAATAGTAGTGTGTTACTGTATGTGAAGGGTAGTGTATGTGAATTGTAATGTATGGTTTTATGTGAATGGTCGTGTGTGATTGTATGTGAATGGTAGTGTATATGAATGCTAGTGTATGGTTTTATGTGAATGATAGTGTGTGACCGTATGTGAATGGTAGCATATGGTTGTATGTGAATGGTAGTGTAGGTGAATGGTAGTGTATGTGAATTGTAATGTATGGTTTTATGTGAATGGTAGTGTATATGAATGGTAGTGTGTGATTGTATATGAATAGTAGTGTATGGTTTTATATGAATGGTAGTGTGTGACTGTATGTGAATGGTAGTGTATGGTTTTATGTGAATGGTATTGTGTAGTTGTATGTGAATAGTAGTGTATATGAGTGATAGTGTGTGATTGTATGTGAAAGGTATTGTGTGGCTGTATGTGAATGATAATGTATGTGAGTGGTAGTGTGTGGTTTTATGTGAATGGTAGTGTATGGTTTTATGTGAATGATAATGTATGTGAGTGGTAGTGTATGGTTTTATTTGCATGATAGTGTATATGAATGGGAGTGTGTGTGGTTCTATGTGAATGGTAGTGTATGGTTTTATGTGAATGATAATGTATGTGAGTGGTAGTGTATGGTTTTATTTGCATGATAGTGTATATGAATGGCAGTGTGTGTGGTTCTATGTGAATGGTAGTGTATGGTTTTATGTGAATGATAATGTATGTGAGTGGTAGTGTATGGTTTTATTTGCATGATAGTGTATATGAATGGCAGTGTGTGTGGTTTTATGTGAATGGTATTGTATGGCTGTATGTGAATGATAATGTATGTGAGTGGTAGTGTGTGGTTTTATGTGAATGGTATTGTCGGGCTGTATGTGAATGATAATGTATGTGAGTGGTAGTGTATGGTTTTATTTGCATGATAGTGTATATGAATGGCAGTGTGTGTGGTTTTATGTGAATGGTAGTGTATGGTTTTATGTGAATGATAATGTATGTGAATGGTAGTGTATGGTTCTATGTGAATGGTAGTGTATATGAGTGGTATTGTATGGTTGTATGTGAATGATAATGTATATGAGTGATAGTGTGTGATTGTATGTGAAAGGTATTGTATGGCTGTATGTGAATGATAATGTATGTGAGTGGTATTGTATGGTTTTATGTGCATGGTAGTGTATATGAATGGCAGTGTGTGGTAGTTTGCAGTGCTGAAACAGCTGTGTTTGTGTAGGTCGGTACTCAGCTGATCAGAGGGGTTTCGGGAGGGGAGCGGAAGAGGACCAACATTGGCATGGAGCTGATCATAGACCCCTCTGTGCTCTTCCTGGACGAGCCCACCACAGGCCTGGACGCCAGCACCGCCAACTCTGTCCTCCTGCTCCTGAAGAGGTGTTTTACACACACTCACACACTCACTCACACACACATACACTCGTGCACAAACACACACACACACACACACACACACACAAATACACTCATAAAAACGCAAATACATACATGCATTTACATTTGTGAAACTTTGCAACACACACAGTCGCGACCACATGTATGACAACCTTACACACTATAGACAGATACTCACATTTATTACATGTTTATTTGCACATTCACATGTAAACTCAGTGCAAGCTTTCACATACACACCTACATCCCTGCACACATATGCAAACTATGCTTTCTTTTATTACAAGTGCTTCCTCCACGTGAGGGTTATGAAAGACAACTGTCAGGATATTGGAGCTTCTGTGATGCACCCTGGAGGCGTGTCTCTATTTAAACTCTGCTCCACCTGTTAAAGACCTGCCCTCTCTCCTCTCTCAGGATGGCCAATAACGGACGCACCATCATCATGTCCATCCACCAGCCGCGCTACTCCATCTACCGCCTCTTCGACAGCCTCACCCTGCTGGTCAGCGGCAAGCTGGTGTACCACGGCCCCGCCCAAAACGCCCTGGACTACTTCGCTCACATTGGTACGCAGCGCACACATGCACGCACACACACACACATGCACACATGCGCGCACGCATGCACACGCACGAACGCTCGCACGCACACACACACACACACACACGCACGCGCACACGCGCACACACACACACACACACACGCACGCGCACACACACACACACGCACACACGCGCACACACACACACGCAGTCAAACACTCAGCCGCGAGAACAGAATTCGTCACTGATGACTAATTATCTCTAATTATTTAGGCTCAGAGGGGATTGTAATAAATAATTATAATAAATAACTAATTGTCTCTACTACAAGATTATACTGAATAATTCGATATAGAATTAAGATGTATAGTGGACTTACATCTAATATTGTAATGTCTGCGTTTACCCAATTAATGATACGTAATTAACTAACATGTAAATTTAAGAGGAATTATTTTGTCACTGTGTTAGAAGCATCATATCCATGTAACTGGTTTGCTGCTTAGTGTGTTTGTTTATGAATTTCTGCACCAGCTCAGCAGCTAGTCTATTGACATTGTGCAGGCTGTGTTCTGTAGCCATGAATGGTTCGAGGCTTCCTGGAATAAAGATTCGAAAAAAAAAGTATTGTCTTCATGCATAGGTTTGATTATCGTGACTATAGGCTGATGATTAATGATTGGTATCCAAGGTTACCCCTGTGAAGCCCATAATAACCCTGCAGACTTCTTCCTGGACGTCATCAACGGAGACTCCATGGCAACCACAATGAACAAGACAGAAAACTCCGGAGGTACTGGCCAGTCATTCGCTCTTACATGTAGAAAAAAATTATTCAAATTGTACATTTTTTAAAACTCATTAGTGGTAAAATAGTGTTGCCCCATATTAAAACATGTCAAAAAGCAACAAAGAATTGACTGATTTAGTGTATATTTGATTGAAGAAGAAAAAAAAAAACAGAAAAAAAAGATGGTTAAGTTAACTTCATGAGGCAAACTGTCCCCAATTCATGCCACCTTTAATTTCCATTTACTCAGTCTTGTTTTATTCAAAAAAACTGTTTAGACAGCTTGTCCTGAATCAGTTGGTGTGTTTGTCTCAGAATAGTTACAAATTGGAAATGGGTTGAGTATGAGCTGACCCAGGATCAGATTGTTCATGTAACAGACTGAACCCTCTGTCCTCTTTCTGATAGAGCTCGTATTCGAGGAGCCCAGCAGTAACAGACAGAGCATTGAAGACAGGCTGCTAGAGGAATACAGAGACAGCAGCTACGCCCGTGAAACCAAAGCCGAACTGGAGCGCATCGCCCAAGGCAGAGACTACACCACCAGGCCCAAGTCACGCACCGTCACCTACAACAGCTCCTTCTTCCACCAGCTCAAATGGGTGCTGAAAAGAACCTTCCGGAACTTGATGCTGAACCCCCAGACGTCCGTTGCACAGGTTGGTGCAGTCGTAGAACAGTTGGACGGGTCTTGCAAAAGCCCTCGGAAAATGTTCGACACTCTGACATGGAAAGCTCTCTAACAAACAAAAACACGTGTGTTAAGATTTTCAAAACTCTCCTCGATCCTTCACGTTCTGACATTTTTATTTGAGAAGTTAGGGCAGACTTTATTTGTTTTTCTTATGCCTCATTCCAGGTTTTGGATTTTCAAATATGACCTAGTGTGCGTTTCTAATAAGCCTCTGTAGGGGCTGTATTTTAATGTCCATTAATTATAGATCCATGCAGCTTTGCTTTGGGTATACAGGTTTAAAAAAAAACACTCTACGGCTCTCTCTGTACCACTTCATACTCACAGTGGCGAGGCATACATGTCTGTTTGGTGCCAAACGTTGAGACATGTTGCACCAATTTGCCCCCCACACCCCCACCAATCCCTCATCCCTCAAAGCTCAAAGCAACAGAAAAAGAAAAGGAAACACATTTTTGGGATCCTGTCGCTATCGACCTTATGACAGGACTTATCTGGCCCTGACTAAGTGACTTGAGAGTAAAACCTAGTCTTAATCCAAACCTCTAATCCCATCATAACCCCACTGCCTCCCTCTCGCCAATCCACTTTCCCCTGCCCCCCCCCCCCCCCCCCAGGCCCCTCCGACGAGGGACATTACCTCTCATTAGCCGCCCATGCCAGTGAAAAAACTCTTAGCGGAGCCCTCACTTTAAGAATTGTTAGCAGCTAATCGGGACCTCAGATAAATTGGGCTAATCCGTGGAGCCGGTGCTAAGCGGCTTTGCATTGACTGTTGTGACCCTTCTCTTGCCCCCTCGCATCAGGATCTGAAGTGATATCATATCTCGCTCGAGGTTGGGAGTTGGGGGGGGGGGGGGAGAAAAGTTCCCTCGGGGGTGGGGTGGGGGGCAGAGCTGTCACCTGACTGGGGCCCTGGGGGTCTGTCTGCGCGGCATGGAGGCGACAAGGCTCCCACATGAGGGGCGAGAAGGAATGAAAGAAGACAGAGGGAGAGAGAGAGAGAGAAAGAAAGAGGAGGTTAAAGGAGAAAGAAAGGGGTTGGGGGGGGGGGCTATTTGCTTAGCCTTTCACCCTGGGAACCACGTTCACACTGCCCGGACACTTGTCAGCCTCTATAAGTCGTCAAGAGATTAAAACATGACTCTCTCCCTCTCCCTCTCTCTCTCTTTCTCTCACCCTCTGTCCCCCTCTCTCTAGAATCGTGCTCTGTCTCTCTCTCTCTCTCTCTCTCTCTCTCTCTGTCACTCTCTCTCTCTCTCTGACACTCTCTCTCTCTCTGTCACTCTCTCTCTCTCTTTCATTTACTCTCTGTTTCTTTAATGCTCCTCCTTGCTCCTCACTTGCTGTTTTTGTCGTTTTCCTCCTTCCTCTCCTTCTCCCTCTCTCTCTCTCTCTCTCTCTCTCTCTCTCTCTCTCTCGCCCTCACATCCTCAATATGTCTCAACGATAAGCCAGTTTTCCATCAGTAACCTGGTCTTTAAGGTGTACAGAACGTGAAATGCCAATCACGTCGACGCCAGCACTTTGACAAACACAGTTGAAAGATGATGTGAGAATCAGACTAGATTGTTCTCAGTATTTGTCTTATATGAACTATAAATTAATAGACCGGTACTCTGAGCTTTGTTTTGCTAAGCCTTGCTAAGTGTTAAGTCTCGCCTTCCAAATTATACGTCAAAGTCAAAGCTAGGTTATCTTTGCAGAGCCAATGTTATTTTACATTTGACCGGATGGTTACTGGGACTCTGAATTTTAAGTGTATGTATCCTCAGTCTTATTCAACTGAAAATGATGAAGATAATCTGCGAAAAGCTGACTCTGATGGTGTGTTTTTGGTGCTGACATTTCCCTTCTTCCCTCCGTTTTTTAGCTGGGAGTCACCGTCTTCTTGGCTCTCATAGTTGGTGCCATTTTCTTTGGAGTCAAGGACGATCAGAGTGGCATTCAGAACAGGTCAGTGAATCACCGCGTCGTCAGACTCGGGTTCACACGCCGTACACTTGGGATGTGTTTTCTTTGAGGGTGAGACTGGAACAGGTTTGATCCAGAGTTCTCTGTCACTCACTTCCAGAAAGGGACAAAATGTAACTGTTTTAATGGAAGAATACTTGGTAGGACTGCGGTTCACAATCAAAGAGGAAACACATCAGACAGAGTGGTTCTGGTCAGGAGTGATAACTCACAAAGGTTCCTTTTTTAACAAAATCAGTCACTCACAACACAATCAATCATTTTGGGTGCTAGTCCCAAATACAGGACAGATAATGGAATCCAAATATACAAGGAGTTGCAAATGACTTTCTTTCTTTTTTTCTTTTTTTTTTTTTACTTATCCATCAATTTAAACGTTACCAAAACCATGTGACATTTTAATGACCTTTTATCAGACCTTTAGAACCGAAGGGGCGAAAACCCGACACAGTAATCCTGTATGCTCTTACCCAACATTGACGTGTTTAATGTTCTGCTGTCCGTGGTACACGATGGCACGATAGCGCAGGCGTCAGACCACACGGACGTGCGATAAACAGTATGACGGGAGACGGAAAACCTGTCCATTAGCTTAATCGTGCTTTTCACTTTATTCGATTGGACGAATTACGGCGCCCGCCGACAGTCCCGAGACGTGAGCTGGAGCACTCAAGGAGAATTCGTCAGCGGCTGTGTTACCGCAAATCCGAACTGGTTCGTTTTTTTCGCCTCGCATGGCACCCCAGTCTCCAGCAGCCTTTAACGTTACTAAGCTAATTGTCTGTGGAAAGAGCTAGAGGTTCCATTAGCTGCTAATGGGGAGAGTGCTTTTCACACTAGTAGTCAACTGCAGGATGATGTGGAGCGCTGCTTTAACGCATACATGAGTCTATTAGGCTTTTAGAAACAATTACAAACTGCTTTTTTCTCTTTTCTCTTCGTTTTTGTCCCCTCTTTTTTTCCCTTTCATCAGCTCAGATAACCAAAGCTGAAATTTAAAGGCCCGAAAAGGTGACACTTTTTTAATTAAGCAAATCAGTATCACTGTTTTTTTTCCTCATTAAATATAACTGAGATGGAAAGTGAAATTCAATCTGTCCTTCTGACTGGATGCCTAGATAACTCTTAGGTGTTGGATCTGATGTGATTGTGCTGTTTTGCATGTGCTGTAATTCACTCATGTTACTACTATGAAAGTGTGGTCTTTTGTCCAAGTCTTTTCCATAAGAATGAGTCTCCGTTCTGGAGAAGCTGTCAGTCTTTACAGTAAAGGGCTGTTCTGTTTCCATTTTCATTATCACTGTATCAATAAGAAGTCTGTTCACACAAGGTTGCCTGTCATTTTGCCCCGTGCTTGTTGACGAGAATACTGTTTCTAGGCAAATTTTCTAACAGTCATGACAAATCAAATTCACTGTTTTAAGCAACTTGTTGAAAAGTTTTGTCCAAGATTTTGTTCTGCAGTTTGGGAGGACAGGTTTAAAGAAGCGTGTGTCAGCAAAAGTGTGTGTGTGTCTCTCTCTCTCTCTCTCTCTCTCACTCCCTCTGTCTGTGTGTTTCACAGGTTTGGTGCTCTTTTCTTCATCACTACCAACCAGTGTTTCAGTACACTCTCCGCTGCAGAACTGTTCATCACAGAGCGAAAACTCTTCATGTGTGTATGACATCACACTGTGGTCCTGTATTTTAGGATTACATGTGTGTTCATCTGAATTCATGGTTCTGACATGTACATATCTATATGTGTGTCTGTGCATGTGTGTGTGTGTTTGCGCGCGCGCACATGTACATGTACATGTGCATGTTATCATGAGTTTGTATGCATGTGTGGGTATGTTTGTGTTTGTACTTGGATTTGTGTGTGTGTACATGTGTGTGCATGTGTGTGTTTGTATGTGCAAAGCAAGTTCATTTGTATAAGGGTGAGTTTGCGTGTGTGTGTGTGTGTGTGTGTGCGCGCGCTCGTGCATATGTCCGTGTGTGTGACCGTTGTTGTGTGTATGACACTGACTCTCGGTATCTGCTGTCTGTCCTCAGACACGAGTACACCAGTGGATACTACAGGGTCTCTGTTTACTTCCTGTCTAAGATCCTGTCTGACATCATCACCCTGCGTACCATTCCCGCCATCGTCTTCACCTGTGTCGTCTACTTCATGATCGGTGAGAGAGAGAAAAAAACACCCTCTGTTCTCTTTCACTGAAATATTTAACCTTAGCACCTTCACTCACGACTACAGCACATCATTCTCAGTCAAAGTCACCTTTTCTGTGCTGAAACTCTGTGGGGTTTTGTTTTGTTTTTTTGTTTTTGTTTTTTTTTTAGTGGAGAAAATGTGAACGTTGAGGTTGTTTTCACGATTGGCACATTCTTTATGTGTCTTTTCATATTCGTGTTTTCCTGGAAAGCGCTGATTGTATCTGAGGTTAGATGGTGGAGGCAGATATGGTGGTGACTGAAATTCCGACCTCACGTGAACAGGTTTTTGATCCACATGCAAACTCAGAACCATAAAGCCACAGAGGGAAGTTTTGTATTTGTATTTGTATTTGTATTTGTGTAGGGTGAACAGGATAGAGCTGGAGTGGGCGGGCCCAGTGAAATGTAACATCTTTAGAATAATTGGGTGAAATTGAGGTGGAAAAAGCCAAACAGGAAATGTAGGATGGGTGTGTGTTTCCATTTGTGGTTTATTCGTTCAACATGCCATATAAGTTCAATCAGACATGTTCAAATAGTGTTTGTTTAATGATACTGCTCTTTGTCTACACGTGCCTGTGGGTATCGTTGGTCAGTCTGTTAATTGTGTGTAGCTGGAGGGAGTTTGTATTATAGACTCTGCACAGACTGCAGGAGAAGAAAGTCATTCAGTGCTTAATTTTGTTCAGGAGTATGTTTCAGATCACAGTCCTGTCATAGTTTCAGTCAAATGAATTGAATGTGACTCGTGCAAAACTCAGTTCCGCTAAAGTTTGTCACGACTGCCGCTTCACAGAGTAACACTGGGAAAACCGGGACACAAACACGTCTTTCAGTGTTCAAAACTACAGTTTTCAGGCAAATGAAAGGGGAGAGGATTCCATCCCTTCAAGACACAGATCTACAAAATCCTAGTGTTAAATGTGTGAGAATAAACTTGTTTGTCTGTGTCTGTGTATCTGTGTGTGTGTGTGTGTGTGTGTGTGTGTGCGTTTGTGTGTAGGTTTTAAGGCCACTGCCTCGGCATTCTTCATTTTCATGCTGACGGTGACGCTGGTTGCCTACACGGCAACGGCCATGACCCTGGCCATCTCAGCCGACCAGTCAGTGGTGGCCATCGCCAACATCTTCATGACCATCAGTTTCGTCTTCATGATGGCAAGTTCCCACCAAGTTCACACTGATTTCACCTCGAAACAGAACTCGAGCAAAACTCTCACTGCTGCGCTAACATTTATTTAGTTCACTTTCCTCTGTTTTATCCAACCCTTGTCTTCTGACAAACTTTTTTTTTGTTGAATATGTGAACTGTTGTATTCATTCATTCATTAATTCATTCATTCATTTTCTGCGCCTCGTACCCTAATTAGGGATGCGGGGAACTGTCTCATTGTATAATTCATACTGATGTTGAGAGGGATTTTGAACTAAGAGAACTGCTGTTTCCAGGCCCCTGAATAATAGATAGTAATATTACAGTAATCATGTCTAGGGGTTTACTCCTGTCAATGTGAGTATGCAGCTGTGTAGCAGTCAGTGTGCGTTTGTGTGGATAAGGGTGTGTATACATATGTATATATTTTTGTGTAAATGTGGTGTGTGTTGTGTTGTCAGATATTTTCGGGTCTCCTGGTCAATCTAAACAGCGTCATGGATTGGCTGGCCTGGCTGAAGTATTTCAGTATCCCTCGCTACGGACTCACGGTAAGAATCTCGATCCATCTCCACTGAGACAAAAGAAAAAAAAAAAGGTTACAAGCTGAACTGATTAAGAATATATCTCCTACTAGTTCTGATTCTAATAAAGAAAAATCAATGAAGTCATGTTAACAGTGCCTGAGTTTTGTAAAAACATGTTCATTAAGTCAAGGATGTTCTGAAGTACTGCTTTACTTAATGGGAACATTGTTGAGGTGACTTAACTTATTCTCTGGAGAGGAAAACTATTTTTAAAATAGTCTGGAGTATGAAGGCCTCTCTGAGAGAGGTTGGAGTGTGTGTGTGTGTGTGTGTGTGTGTGTGTGTGTGTGAGTGGGTGGGGAGGGTGGGTTTATGTGTTTGAATGCATGCTAATGTGTGTGTATGTGTATATAGAGGTAATACATGTAAGTGCAGTAGTGTGTGTGTGTTTGTGCAGAGATCTTGTGTTTGAATGCGTGTGTGAGAGAGAGAGAGAGTTAAAAGGCATGTGCTGTGTGTTTGGTGGACAGGCTTTGGAGATTAATGAGTTTGTGGGACTGAAGTTTTGTGAGGACCTCCCTCCCTCAGCTGGCATGACTGCTCAGATAACCAATGGCACTGGCGGGCTTCAGGGACTGACGTGAGTGAGAGACACATTCACCATCACACACACACAATCACACACACACACACACACACACACATCATCATCATCACACACACACAATCACACACACACACACACACACACACACACACACACACACACACACATCATCATAATCACACACACACACACACACACACACAGTCTATGAGTGTGTTAAGTCTTGATAACTTCAGAAAATGTATAAGAGAAGCAGTCTTAACCACAAACATGTAACTTGATTTATGTACTTTTATTTTAGCCTGTGCTGCATACATTCGCCTTATATGCAGCACTGTCTGGGAGATATTTATCTTCTTTTAAAGGTTTTAATGGTTTTCACTAGATCAGTTCATATTACTGTAAAAGAAGCAAGTCTTTAATGCAGTCTGGAAGTGGGAGCTATATCTTCTCATTCAAATACCTATCTAGTGCCACCTAGTGGCAGGAGCATTGAATTACAGTGTAATATTTTTGATGTTGTGTAACCAGACACCGGTTCAAAGTGTAGAATCAGTGCCATCTGTTGAAAATATGGGAGCATTGTTGCACCTGATCCTAGACCAGCATATCTGCACAATCTCTGTCAAGTCCATGTAGGGGTAAAATGCGGGTATGCCTCCCATCTTCTCCTCCAGGTGCACAGGTGAGCAGCATTTGGAGTTCCAGGGGATTGTATACACGACCTGGGGTCTGTGGCAGAACCACGTGGCCCTGGGAGTTATGACCATCATCTTCCTCATCATCGCGTACGCAAAGCTCCGCTTCCTGAAGAAATTCTCCTGAACCGTTCAAAGAGAGTTTGTCGTCTTCAAAATGTTCTCCTTAAACTCATTGTTAAAGAAAAGCGTGTGTGTGTGTGTGTTTTTAAAAGTCTGGAGGGACTAGTTATAGGACATGAAGTTGTGCTTCTGAAGGAAATGGAGGTATGTAAGAGTTATAAAAAAAATAGTATCACATTTATACATAATATTTGTTAATTTATGATTTGGAATCGATTTGCATCATTTTCTGAAGCTGTGTGAGAGACTACTGCTGTTTTTTTGACTGTAGCACTTCTCTAGTGTGATCTGAAGTTATATTCATTCAAAATGATCCTTATTTTCATTTAAATGATTGACACTAAGTAACAAGGCTGTATATAGTGAAAAAAAGAATCACGTTTTTGTACTGAAATTTTGTATCTTTTTTCCAAAGCATTTTTTAATATATGTATCCGTTACTGGAAATCAAACCATTTTATAAATGTTTCCCAGTAAAAACAGTCTGGTGTCCAGTGTGTTGTATAAATCTGTGTAATTTAAAGGTGACTGAAATAGGGTTGAGGTTTTAACACTGAA